>NW_006262688.1:30042404-30065699 GCF_000493195.1 Citrus x clementina
CTAGCTAAATGCCACAAAGCCGTAATATACACATGAACCACAAGAAAAGCAGAAAATAACAAGCATACAGAAAAGCACCAAAAGGGCACTCTGGGTATCAATGGCAATGATCAACAGAATCAGGAAACTCAAAAAGACTGCATTGTAAGCAATCATCAGCAACGAAACCCACAAGAAAGTGATAAACAATCGCTTCAAAACCTTAGGAATCGCGGACATGGTCGAGGAAAAAGACACGGGCTTCGAGGTGTAAAGAGAGGCGACGGTGAAGACAACGGCGGCCGTTGATAGAAGAGAGAAGGCGAAGAGGAAGATGAGGTAGCAGAATTGGAAGACCAAGAGGCGAGTCCATTGATGGCGGGTTTCGGTCGGATCGTAAGTTGGGTGGTCTTCGAGTTGGCGTAAGATCGGGTGGGTAAAGAGGGAATGAGCTAAGATGGCGAAAGAGAGAGGGAAGATGAGGATTAGAGTGATGAAATAGAACGTCCTGGCAGCTCGCCGCGGGATTGAGATTGATTCCCGTAAAATGTCCGGTATGCTCAAGAATTGGAGCTCTCCTGGGGACAGATCCATGACTAGGGTTTATATAAACTAAGTAGAAAATGAAAGGATTAGAATTTGATGCGAGGAGTTTTTAGAGATTTGACCTTAGCCTTGAATCTTGATTTTGCAGAGAGAGAAGCAAAGCGAAGGTAGAAGAAGATGGGCGATAATGGTGGAAATATTTGTATTATGTGTGGCATTTACCATATTTGTTTGAGGCTACAAGATTATTATTTAGTCAATGCTCGTTACTATTTATTTTAGGGATAAATAAAATTTTGGCATTAATTAAATTTGGATGTATTATACTGTGGTGGTAGTAAATTTAAAAGTACATAAAAAAGATTCTCATAATTTTACTCCTAAAATATTTATTTACTAATTTATATAACAAATAAAAATATAAAAAATAAATCATCTCTTAAAAAATATTTAAATAGTTACAAATTTATGTTATTTTGATAAAATATTTGTTTTTACCAAATTTATTACCTTTTAATCTTTAAATAATTTAGTTATAGTATTTCTTTTCTTTTTATTAATAATAATAATATAAAAATAATAAAGTATTATTTAAAAAGAAAAAAAGATATCCTTTAATATTTTTTTTGAAGAGAAGTATTACTTATGGTATTTACACCATACAAATTATTGAGGCCCATTAATATCCTTTAATGTTAAATAAACAAAATGACAATTTTATTTGAAGGGCATGTTGAAATCTTTTTGAGTGATCTCTTTCATTTGTTTTTTTTTTTTAGTGATGCTGTCATTAGATTGGATGTTTTTCAGATAATTTTATTTTATTAAATACATGAATTTAATTATTTTAATTATAAGGGTTAAACGATTAATTTAGATTTTGCCCTAACTAAATATGGAATTTGGCGTGCTTAAATGATTGGAATGTTTCACTTCCCACATGGTTTATCATCTTTGTGTTTTTATTTGAAAAGTGAGATTTTATTCTTTGCCGACATTTAAAAGGAAAAAAAAAAAAAAAGAATTTTCAATGAGTCATGCATGTCTCGAAACACAAAAACCACCGACTTTAAAATAAGAAGGATCGATTTCAAATCACTTCCTTCATTATTTTAAGATATGAATTCAGTCCACATTTTGTCGCAAGTCATCACGCGCCGCCCCTACATTTTTAGGCTTTTGACGTTGAAGTAACGAAGTTAGGGGGTTAAACTCTTATTTGCATGGCAGATCAAACTTTCTTTTTATAAAATGTAGAGAGATCAAAAAAAAAAAAACAAAATGGAAAGAGGTGATGAAGTTTAAGTTAAATAAAACTATCTTAAATTATTAGTTTGTTTGAAATTGAGATAGTTTAATTTTTAAGTTAAAGACGCTGTAGAAAAAAAAATTATGACTATAATATGAAAATTAAAATTATGTAATAAATATAATTTTTATATAATAATTTTAATAAAATTAATAAAAATATAATAAATTTTTATCATATATATATAATATCAAATTAATTTAAATTATAATAATTAATATCTATTAAATAATTTAATATTATGTCTTTAAATTATAATTAACCAACTTCAATACCAACAACCAACGCGGAGGCAAAAATTATTCAATAAAAATATTTGGGAAGCCGCCACACGACAAATCAAACTTCACTTTGCATGAACCCGTGAATTATATATTATTTGTCCGTCACAACAATCAAACCAATTAATTCACTCGCGCCGCTTTGAGAGCTATCGATCTTATGAAATACATTAATTTATTTTTAAATTTTCGTGATGATTTTGTCATTTAAACTGAAAATAAAAAATGAGATTGAATTTTAATTAGGTCAATTACGATTAAATTAAGGTTACATTTTTTTTTTCTTTTTTGCCACAGCCTATATAAAAAGTGTCTAATAGGCACATAAGAATTTGTATGAAAGATTGGAAGCAACGCAATGTAAAAGCCTATTTTGGCGCAACAAGAAAAGTATTATTGTTTAAAAGAAAATACCATTTTAATAAGTGACAAATTTCAAACAATTTAACGACTTAAAAAGTTTTCCATTATTTAAGTAATTAATTTTCACTTGGCTTGATCTTGAATGGAGATCGAAGCAAACGGATGCTTATATCTTCAAAGAATATGAGTAAAATGAATTTGTGTCACTCCACTATGCATTAATTCATACTAACATATTAACAAGCATGTAAATCAACTAACATGTGACTATTTTACCTTAACTAAGGTCCTCAGTTCGAATCTTGAGAATACAACTGCTTTAAATACTAAATTAATCAGGATCTAATGTAATTTTCGAATGCCAGATAATTTAATATAATGGGAAAAAAAATTCATACTAACATTATAGCACCATAATATAAATACCAATGACATTGTTCAAAACATATACTAAAATCAAATTATAACGATATTGTAACATTATAATCCGTCCATATCATAGTAATATTGATGTGTTTACTTCGCAAAATCGAAATATTGAACTGAAATCAAAATGAGAAATGAATGCTTAAACAGTATTCGAGGGCTGTCCACTCTACTCACATAATCATGGTACATGACTTCATCCCACTGCATGCAGTGTCTTAATGCTTAAATTGTATGATATAAAAACTTCTTTAAGAAATTTCCTTTATGTGATATTGAATTCATGATATAATAATAATATAATTGGCCAATTTAAAGGCAAGGTTCAATTTGTTTCACTCATACAAATCACAGCAATTAAATTAAAACAATGGCTGATATGCAAAAGCAGAACATTTTACATACAATTAAAGCATCAGCCATCCCTTTAATATCCGAAAGGGGTGTGAGTAAATCTGAATATCATATCATATATCATGTATCTTATTGTATCAGTATTTATAGAAAATTTTTCATTAATCTACAATATTCTATTTAATTCATGGCCTTACGTGCCCGTCCCTTCCGTTTTCTTTTTATCGATCTGATCTTATCGTCTTGTTTTCAAACCTTACTTCGTTTGAACAGATTGATAGTGTGAACATGCATTAATTGTATTATGCTGTAAAGACCATGTGGAATTTCAGTACATGAATTTGCAAGGAACATGAAGTTTAACTGCTACGAATACTAATTTTAGCAACCCGCACTTCATTAGCCTTTTCTATAAGATGATAATTCTGACTCTATAATCATGGCTCCTCCTCATGGGTCGTCATTTGTCAACTTGATGCCTATCAGTCAGCCTCTCTTTTTCTTTTCTATCGGATCATGGACAGATTCTTGCTCCAGGCTTGTTTAGGGCTTTAATGAGATGAAAATGACACATAATTTCCGCATTATTGTTCAGTCGATTGACTGCAAGTTCAACTTTACTGTTCTCCCAGGCTAGAGATAAACCCAGATGTGGTTTTTTTTTTTAAAAAATGTTTTGACCACTGACCAGCCTAGGTTTCCACTATTGTATCAATTGATGAGGGTTAAACTAGCTAGGGTTTGTTCAATATCTTAATTTTTTTTTAAAAAAAATTATGATGCTAATTAGTATCACGCATACATGCATACTCGGGCATTAAAATGGCATGAGGCTGTAGTGCTTGATGACTAAGCCCTATATATAAAGTCACAGAAACTTGACACACAACCACTCATATGCATACACTCTTTAAGAATTTCGACTTTGCATTCTATTAATTCTGGCTCATTTGTGGGCAATTTCTTCTGATAATTATCAGCCCTCCCTAATTTTGGCAAGTTTCAAAAAGCTAGCTGGAAGATCAAAGCTGGGTGGTTAGATGTCACTGCAACATGACATCATCTCTTCTTTTTTCTTACTCTTATTTTCATTCACAAGACAGCGAAAGCTAACGATGAATTATTATACAGACGCTCGCTATGATAAAATTAGGGATTTTGATACATACATACATATGTATATAAATATATATTATTTAACATGCATGCATGCAAGCAATCTTACTCATTAAACTTGCAATTCAAACTGTTTATGTACTAATTAATTAATACTTGTAATTATCCCGGCACCTTAAAACAATGAAACCATAATTTTTTTTCTTGCTTTATTGAACATTTAGGCTGTGTTTAGAAGATTGTTGCAAAGCAGAAGCTTATGATAAAACAAGAAAATAATAATAAAGTGCACTTTCGTTGTGCTTATTACAATCAACAGCCACACAACGGAATCAATTTGCATGAACTATCATTACTCTAAACAACATGTGAACTGCATCCATTTGAACACATTAAGCACATGCATACTTCGCTCGTGTGAGCACTGGACACATTAGAAAGACAAGCCTCACTATATGTTTGATCATGTATATACATGTGTGTGCAAGGAAGACAGGCATTTTGGTAAATTCATTAAAAGAGATGGAACATTAGGGAAGTTAATTACATGCCATAGCTAGCTGAGTCTATATATATTCATACCTCATTCAAGCAAATTTCCAATACAAGAAGCAAAGAAAGAAGAGGTAAACCACTCAAACTCTTAAACACTTTATGGTTTCTTTCATTCAATTTCTCTCAAAGTTTATTTTCTTTTCTATCTCCAGTACAATGTTGCAGTCTTAAAGCACATCCTGATATGTCATTCATTAATAGGGTTTCCACTTCTGATTACAGTCGTTCATTTAATTTTCTTCTTCTAAAAACCACATATATTTTTCATAAAAACCGGCCAAGAAACATTTCTTAATTTGTCAAAATTATAATTACCTATATTTTTGTGCCTTTAATTTTGCTGCAGTGCAGCAGTTTATAGAATTAATTGTTGGTATAAATAATGGGACGGGGAAAGATAGAGATTGCGAGGATCGAGAGCAGAACAAACAGGCAAGTCACTTTTTCGAAACGCCGAGGAGGGCTTTTGAAGAAGGCTCGTGAGCTCTCTGTGTTGTGTGATGCTGAAATAGGCCTCATCATCTTCTCATGCACTGGAAAACTGACCGAATTCTGCAGTGAATCAACCAGGTCCTGCCAAGATTATCATTACATATCCCTTTTCTTAATTATTAATTTCCCTATAATGCATTTCTTTGTTTATTTTCTTTTTATATTATAATATTACTTTTGGATGTATTTGAGTTTTTTTTTTCTCTCATTCATGGCTTCTTTCTGGCGGCTAGAACGCTGATCAGTATTTAAATTGTTATATATTTCTGCTTAAATGAGTTAAATTGACGTTCTAATTTCTGTTTTTTTTTTCACTACGTAAAAACTTGTTTTTCTTTTGAAGAAATCATAAAAAATTCAAAGAAATTAAGACCAACTTGGGTTATTTCTTATTCTACTTCCTCCTTTGTTTTGTTTCTTTTTTCTCTTTGACATCCTCCTACCCAATTAGGGTTTCCGTATATTAATCCTTGCGTATTTCTTTGTTGATCCGCTAAAGGTCTCCAGACTCCGGCTTCCTATGATTATATATATATATTTTTGTTGACTTAATGACATGAAGGTCAGGCCTTCGTCAATGTGATTTTCTACGAAAAGTTGTTTTAATCAATTATCACAGAAGTACTAGGAAATATCAAATAAAAAAAATGACCAAGTTGCTATCTCCTTTTTTACCCTCTTCAATCAATACCAGTAATAAATTCTTGCAGAGTTTTCTTTCAGTTTGTATAGATTTTCTTCAATTTAAATTATAGATCTTGCAGCATTGAAGAAATCATAAGAAGGTACCAGGCTGCTAAAGGGGTTAGAATTCCAGCCGGCGTTAACAATCATGATTCGGTACAATTAATTTTTAGTTATTCAAATTATTAATTTCCCTTGCAAATATCTGATATATGTAACAAGTTAACTATGATTGATAATTTTAATTGATTTTTTCTTTTTCGCTCATGAAAATTTCAGGAAGCAATTTACAATGAGTTAGGAAGAATGAGGAAAGAAACTCACAATCTTGAATTGAGTCTCCGACGCTACACCGGTGATATTGACTTGAACTCTGTGAAACTTGAGGAGTTGACTCAACTTGAACATCAACTGGAGTGTTCAGTCAAGAAGGTTCGAGTTAGGAAGGTATGCGTATACAATTTTCACTTCTTTTTACATAATTTTAAAATTCATTCTAATAATCCCATCCTTATAAAAGTTTTCAACAATATGCAAAATATAATCGGTGGATCAAACAAATTAACGTTGAGTTCTGGGCATGCAGATGGAGATCTTACGGCAGCAGACAGACAATCTTCTTAGGAAGGTGATGGGCTGATGGCCACCTAATTATATTACATGGTTTAAATTTTTAATTAATTCACGACCAGATTTTTTAATTAATAGTCTATTCTCTTGATTTTGTTCTAATATAGGAGAAAATGTTGGAGGAGGAGAATGAGCAAATATTCAGCCTGGTTAGTAACATAACTTTTAAATTAACCAGGTTATATAAAAATATATATCAAATTAATCGCTATTCCTGTAGAATCAATTTATAAACTATTGAAATTTTAATGAGTCCATTATAAATTTAAAATAAGCTGTGTTACAAGTTTAACACATTAGACATATACAAATCAATGCTATAGACTATATTTGAGTAATTAGTAATCTAATGTTCATGTTGATTTTTAGTTTAAGGATAATAACAATCAGATGGCATGGGAGCAGCAGCAGCAGCAGCAGGCAGCAATGGTATCAAAGTTTGAAGAACATGGACAAGTGCTGGATCAGTTTCCATTTTCTGGAGAGGCACAACCCAGCAGTGTTCTTGAGCTTGCAATTCCTCATTATCAGCCATTCCGACTGCAGCCTACTCAGCCTAATCTTCAAGATTTCGGTCTTCATTTCCCCACCTTTGGTATTTTATACATTTTATTTTAAGGGATACTGCTGCAAGTTGATTTAACCTCATATATATACATATATATTTTGAACTGATATGTTTTTTTTTTTTTTTTTCCCGATGCTGCAGGGTGATTAGGTATGTGGAAAGTGCTTCTGGGATCAGGAAGAAGAAACAATAGTGCCACGACAAAATATATAAAGGGACTCTTACATATAGCTTATAAATATATATACATATGCTTTTGGGTTTGTTTGTTCGAACTCTAAACTTGTTAGTTTAAGTATGCTTATTGAAATGGGTGTTCTTTGTAACTGCACGTTTGCCAAACGAAGTTTTAATTATACTCCTTTTAGAAACTCAGTGTGAGTCAATTTATTATAAATCAAGAATTTATAATTGCTTACTGATTTCTCACGCAATATTTTTATTGTATGTCTCCATGGACCTCTAAGCTGGATTAGCGAAGACGACTTGACTAATTGAAGGCGTTTAGGGTAAATCATGATGATTTGTATTGATGAATACAAAGATAAGATGTAATATGATAATTGTCTCGAAATTTTATGACATGTACAATTTCAAGTTAAAAAATAATTCAAAAACAATGTCAATTAAAGGCATTTGATCATTCAGTGAGCGTTCGCGCGATGAATTAATGAAGCTCGAATGTCTCATTCGATAAATTTCAAAACTAGCATACCGATGAGCCTAAATAGATCTAGTTAAAATAATAATAATAATAATAATAAAAGAAGAATAAGAAGAAAAAGATATAAAAGAGCCATTTGGATCAACATGTCTGATAACTAGCAATAATAATTAATAACTATTATTTTTGAAACAGCGAAACACATATATTCCATTTCTTCAAAATAGTACAATAATCATCATCAACATCGATTTTCTGCAATCATACTGAAGAATAGAAAGAAATTCAATTTACACAAGAGATATCCCTGAACAAAAAATATTAATTGCACGTAATAAATTAGAGCTCTTCGTAGGAGTTGGGATATATATCCTTAAGCTAGCTAGCTCTTTCATTTTACCATCCACCATCTGGAAGAAAAACATATCATGACAAATAAAAATAACACCAACAACATATATAGAACCACAACCCTTACAGATCTAAATTCGAATAATAAAAAATATCCTTTACAAATTCAGATCTAAAGGGGAGTGTTAAGTAGTTATTAGATCTGGGAAAGTTTTTTAGTCATTTTTGTTCTTAAAAGTTGAAAAAAGCTACTCACAATTAATTAGAAAGTTGATTAATTTCCGTTGACGTGCACAATTCCATTAGTTTAGTAGACTTCATGAATTCAGAATTCCATGTACATTTTTCTTGAACTTAATTGTTCACGTATCAAAAACAGATTGGTTGAAGGATATTTCACCACACCCCAAAATAATTCATCTTCTAATAACTCTAATTTTATTAATAGTAGTGAAATGTACACAACAATTAGTATGGCATCTATTACACCATCACTACATGAAAAAAAAAATTATTATAAAACAAATGAAAATTTTACCACAAGACATTTTTTTTTTTTTTCAGTTTGTCTCTTATAAATGTGGTACTAATTGTTACAATAAGATTATTATTTTATTAAACTAAAAAAATTTAATATGAACAAAACGAGTAGAAATAGGCCTGTTTGGAATCACGTTGGAAGGTTCAAAGGTGATTTTAAAAAGATAAAAACTAATTTTGGTATTTGGTAAATATTTTTAAAAACTACTTTTAACAAAATCACCATATTCTACAACAAATTTTAAAAAGCAAGGAAATAATAAATTTTCAAAATATGATTTTGAGAATAACTTATATATTTAATACCATTCCATATATATCCTCATACATATTATAAAAATCTAAAATTATTCTTATTAATTAAGAAATAAAATAATTAATTTTAAAGAGATTATAATTATTACCAATTATAATGAGGTGAAAAAATATAAATAAAATTAATAACATAAAATATTTATTTTAATTTTCAATTATTATATATACACAGTTAAAAATATTTTGTATATGTTTTTATAAATTTGTAAATAAATTATATTCAACATTATATCAAATCAAGTTATTTACATTTTTACAATAATTTAATAGTAAGATTTACAAAAAAAAACATATGATTGCTTTTAAATTTTACAACGCTTTTAAAAATTAATTTTACCAAATATTTAACTAATTCTCTTCACAGTTAATTAATAACAATTATTTTAAAAACTATAACACTATCAAACTAACCTATAATACAATTGATAACAGCATGAAATCGACATGCTTCCAAACATTTTCCTTTAGTATCACGAAACAAGTTTCTAAATAAAATAATAAACATAAAACTGCATTTAAAATCTATTTTTCAAGTTTTCAATTGATTAGAAAAAAATTATATTTATTTTTTAATATTTTGCTAGCGACTCTTTGTACCTAAGTTTAAACACGTGACTCATCAGTCGTCACTGACAGCGGCTTTTAACGATTAACACCCTCTAAATCCTTAAAACGCCCTTTTCGAATTTTATTTCCTAAAATACCCTAAGCTTAATTGATAAAATATAAGGTTATAGATTAAAATTAACTATCTTCTCCTAGAATTTTATCTATTTTTCTTTTTACAAATTAAAAATATTAAATTTATCTCAACATTTTTCTTATTATATAATTTTTATTTTCATAATTTTAAATTCTTATAATTTTAACAAAAATATTTTATAATTAAAATTAAAAATATAAACATAAATCATGAAATGGTGCGGTGTTAAAAATTTTTATTTGAATAATAATTTATTTAAGTGTTTAATTGAATTTTTATTCAAAATAAAAAATAAATTAATTTGTGTTAGGTTATTTAAAGGGTAATTTATCGTCAGCCCCCATATGTTTCAACAATTAGCGCCGCACACCCACATGTTTCAACCATGTGTGGCGCGCACCCATTTCCGTTAAATAAACGGTTATTTCAAACGGAGTAGGGGTAAAAATGAAAATAACAGCATTGCCGAAAGTTTGAATTTGAAAAGGTAATATTACAAACAAATTCATATCAGTTTTGTCTTATGTGAAGTCACTAACATTACACTCTTGCCCTTCAAAAACAATTTCATTACAATACATATGTGGCATTAGATAAACACATTACAAGCGTAGGTAAAGCATGTGCAGCTGTGCATTGTAACGGCTATATATAGGCAGCGGATGGCATCATTTACAGTTCCTTTGCAACGGTAACATAACGGCAAGAGGGTTCCACCAGTATAAATATTAATGTTGTGCAACCCTCCTTAACTTCACCATGACTGACAAAACTCACTAGCATATTGATACAAACAACACTTGTTCGTTGTTGAGCTTTAGATCATGTACACACAACATTAAACACAAAAATCCTTGTTAATTTCATCGATTAAGGGCATTCACCCAATGAATTATCAACAACCATCTCAGCATTCTCCAAACAAGCAATGATCAATGACCAAAGAAAATTAAATAGAACCAATGCCACAACCATCCATAGTAAAATCAAATCCAAAAATGCAATTGTACTTATTCAAATCACAAAATATAGCAATTCAAATTGACATGCAAATCAGTATACCTAACGAAAATTAAATAAAAAGTGCTCTCACTCACCTTAGCTCCTTTAAGGACGGGTTACTGGTTTAGCTCTCAAACCTCTGTTATCTCAGTGCATTTTCTGAATTATGCAGCAAAAAAAATTGTCTCCGTAATATATATGAGAGTAGTAGGTGATAATAGGTGGTATATGAGAGTAGTAGGTGATAATGGGTGGTTTTCCTGCCATTTGGGTCTCTTCATCTTGGATTTCCCTCCAATTTCCAGTAGCTGAGCTTCTTGTACAAGCAAGCTCATTGACATGACGAAGGAATAGTAAAGCTACAGAGGTTGAAATGATTAGTTAAGCTTTGATTCTGGAAACTAAATGAATTTTTTTTTTATTTTTCAGAGTAGCTATTTCCATTTTTACCCTTACACCATTGCAAATAACTGTTTATTTAACGGAAATGGGTGCACGCCGCACATGGTTGAAACATGTGGGTGCGCGGCGCTAATTGTTGAAACATATGGGGGCTGACGATAAATTACCCTTATTTAAATAACTTTAATGAAAAAGAGATTTTAGGAGGGATTTCGAGGGTGCCGAACGGCCTACCCTTGAAAGCCTAAGCAATGAAATATTTATTGGGCCCTGGTCCAAACCAGAGCGGATTCTTTACAAACCCAAATAAAAGTCGAATTCATTTCTCATTTGATACTCTTCGAGCTTACAGGTTCTCTTTTGCAAATTCTGTTGCTTCTGAAGAAGAAGACTAAGACGCACGCAGAGAAGGACATCGATCCAGGTTAGTAGCGTTATGATCTCTGTCTCCTACTTTTCTCTCCACTACAATCTCAGTCGTTGATTCACAAATCTCCAAAATTCTAAATTCTCATTCTTCGGTACTGTTTTGGATTTGCAATTAGATCTCAGATCCAAGAATATAAATTTCGTTTGTTTCTTACATTTTCCTGCATTTTCTCGCCAACTAAACGGGACAAATAATTTAAGTTTCTGTTACGTGGATCAATTAGACCCTATGTAACTAGAATTGGATCTGATCTCGAGTCTAAGCAATTGAAATATACTATCACTAGATTTGTTGCTCCTTGAGTAAAAGGATATTGTCCGCTACTCTACTACTATTGGTTATTTCGTTGCTTCACTATGTTGTATTTGATTTTTTTCAATCTTATTTTTCAGGTTCTGTTGGTGGTAGTTTCTTCTTCTTAATTCAAGATGGTAATATTTTTCTTCCTTTGCTGTCAAATTACTCAATGCTTGTGCATTTTTGTGAATTCAATTGCATTATATTAAGCTATATGCGGTTTATAGATATTTTGAGTTGATAAGATCATGCTATTAATGCAAGTTTACTGTAGGCTTGATGCAACCTTTTTTTGCTAAAGTATAGTGGAATGAAAGAAATCTTTCATGCTTAAAAACACATTTGATGACTTGATGATACTTCAATTGTTGTCGCTTAGTTTTTGTTTTTTTAGCACTTTTCTTTTTTTATTTATTTTCTTGAATGTATGAGTAGAATGATCTGTCGGTTTATTCATTTGTTTATTTTGTGTGGAAATTTGTAACTTATTTATCTTTTTATTTGTGATATAGGTTGTTCTTGCTGCTTCTATTGTGTCCAAATCTGGCAAAAGTGAGTTATTTGTTTGTTCTGTGTTCTTTTGCTAAAAATCATTTTGTATAAGTAGTTTCCTGCTATTTTTTGTGAAATGGAAATGTGGTCAATGAGAATAATATAGAGGCTTTGAGAAAAAGGAAACAAACATACTTTTAAGATTATTAACGTACTAGCCTTGGTAAATTAGAATACAGACTTTGCTAATTGATCTCCTTGGTACTTGTGGACTTTACATAAGAATTGGACACTTAAATAAAATTGTCAGAAAAGGTAGTAAGTGCCTGATCATAAATCTGGTAGGTAATTTTGTTTGAGATTAATTAATTTAATCTCTTCTCTTCCCACCACCCACACCCCTGCTCAACAATTCCCCCAACCTTTCTACCCAACTGCCATATACACACTCTCTGTCTATACTTTTATCTTTTATTAATATTTCCTGCAACGTGGTAAATATCTATATTGTAAGCTTTCTTGTTTTGTTTGCTTTTCTATCACTGTTGTTGACATTTTTCTTAAATAATTGCAGTTCTTGTCTCTAGGCAGTTTGTGGATATGTCTCGAATCAGGATTGAAGGTCTTCTTGCTGCTTTTCCTAAGTTGGTTGGCACTGGAAAACAGCATACATATGTTGAGACTGAAAATGTGCGCTATGTTTACCAGCCAATGGAAGCTTTGTATCTGCTGCTTGTGACAAACAAACAGAGCAACATCCTTGAAGATTTGGAAACTCTGAGGCTTCTCTCCAAGCTTGTATCCTTCTGCTGGTCTTAGATAATGTCTATTGATTGCTTGTTTAACCTTTCTTGGATGGCTTATAGGTAGATTATTTGTTGTGTTATTGTGATGGATTTACTGGTGTGGATTGGGAACTTCCTTTTTTCATGCGATCACATGTCTAACTGAATACAGTGTATTGTTTGCATGCTGCATGCTATTTTATTTTATTTTTTATTGTTATATTTTAAAAAAATAAAATGTAACAGTTGCGTATGTCATCCCGGGATTTTATTGCAATTTATGCAGATCAGAGCTATGTGGTTGATTCCTTAAATTGGTATAGGTACCTGAATATTCATACTCTCTAGATGAGGAGGGTATCTGCAAGACAGCTTTTGAGCTGCTTTTTGCATTCGACGAAGTAATATCCCTTGGGCACAAGGAAAATGTGACTGTTGCACAGGTTAAGCAATACTGTGAGATGGAGAGTCATGAAGAGAAGTTGCACAAGCTTGTGGTGCAGAGCAAGATCAATGAAACCAAGGATGTCATGAAGCGCAAAGCTAGTGAGATTGACAAAAGCAAGGTATTTGTTTTAAGGTTCTGAAGTAGTTCCTTAGGAACTTGTATCTTCTATCGCTCTGTTGTGTCATATAATTTCCTTTTGAAATTGTCATACTTTCTGCAGATTGAGAAGAATAGAGGCGACAAAGGAGGGTTTATGTCCTTACAGTCAATGGGATCAGGAAGAATTGAAAGTAGCTTTAGCGATATGAGCATTTCTAGTGGTGGAGGTGGTTTTGGCAGTGGTTCTGGGTTTGGTTTGGCGACTACTGATGTTGAGACCTTTTCTAGCAAGTCTAAAGGTACGTGTCCTTTTAGTGGAATGAATACTATGCAAGTGCTTTTAAGTACTTGATGTTATAAATTGCTAATTTGTTGTTGATTTCCATAATCTTTTCTGAATCCCTTTGGCAAATAGGTTATACTTCCTCTGTCTTTAAGAAATATGTTTGTTAACTCTTTCTGAACAGCAGTCTTTTACATCTCTTTATGATTTTAATTGTGTTATTGTTTATGAATTAAGAAGCTCTCTTTTCTTTGTATATTCTTGTATCAGCAGGCCGACCGCCTTCATCTGCCAATGCTCCTCCTAAAGGTCTTGGTATGCAACTTGGTAAATCACAAAGGACAAACCAATTCTTGGAATCCCTCAAAGCAGAGGGTGAAGTGATTCTTGAGGATGTGAAGCCTATAGCAGGCCAATCCAGAGCAGCTGCTGCTACCCCGCCACTGACTGATCCCATCACTTTAACTGTTGAGGAGAAAATCAATGTGAGCCTGAAACGAGATGGTGGAATGAGTAACTTTGATGTCCAAGGAACTTTGTCACTTCAAATTCTTAACCAAGAAGATGGGCTAATCCAAGTTCAGGTACTCTTTTTCCTTCCTGCCTCACTAGCAATTTATTTTTCTTAATTTCCACTGTTTATTCTAAATGGTTTTGTTGGTTGACTTGCTTATAAGCTATTTCATCTGTTTTGGTTCTTCCTGCATGGTGATTGTTCTTTATCAAAAGTACTGTTTGGCAATTGCTTGCTGTGGTTCTGTTCTGTTCTAGGGTGCATAATGGGGTAGAGTGTTTTTAGTTGGTACAGTGTTGATGTTCCATTGGAGCATTAACTCATTAGTTTCTTGGGCCCATTTGACTGTAAGTATGGCATTGGCCTGTTTGGGTTTATAGTTCTTTACAAGACTTAGACACAGCATGCTGCACATTTATGCCGTGTTGTGTGCGAGAATTGCAAGGCAGAATGATCGGTCATTAACTTCTCATGCAGATTTTCATCATTTTTTTGTTCCTCGCATTCAATTTTCATGGGTGGTGAAATTTGCTGTTAAGTTGTCTCAAACTTAATCCTCTTCTCTTCATCACATCTTGCAAAACTATGTGCATTCATTCTCAGTTCTGCTCCGCACTTTTCCCAGCCCTATCCTATCTGTTGACCACACTGGAAATTTAGAAAAGGATGAAAATTTATGTCCATACATGTTTTGATAATTGCTTTCTTTGATCTGGTCTGTATCTCTTGCCAATTCAAAAAGGCTTCCGATTTTCTTGTTAAATCTTAAGTTTGAATATTCAACTTTTCAATGAATGCTGAGAACTATGCCATTAGTTGATTACAAAATTTAACAATTTTAAGCCATTGTGAAAGTTAATTGGATAGCTCCGCACAGTTCTTTCTTGATAGACTGTCTATGTGCTTTGTCATCATCGAGGAAAAGACGATGCTTAACATGGTGTATTAATTATTATCAAATGCTTGTTTCTCTTTGTTGATACTTGTGCCGAAAATAAGTAATCATCTGTTCCAGATATTAAGTTTTTTGATTGTTGTCAAATTGTTATTATTTGCCTAGCTGAGTTTAATATAAAAAGTGGTGCCTTATTTCAGATTGAAACCGGAGGCAACCCGGGCATCCTTTTCAAAACACACCCTAATATGAACAAAGAACTCTTCACCCATGAAAATATACTAGGCTTGAAGGATCCTAACAGGCCTTTCCCCACAGGCCAAGCTGGTGATGCAGCTGGTGTTGGTCTTTTGAAGTGGAGGATGCAAAGTGCAGACGAGTCTATGGTGCCATTGACAAGTGGGTTAAATTCTTAGACAGCTTATCCTTTTCATATGTCATTTCTGTTTTTATGCTAAAGTCATCTTTATGATTGTGTGTGTACTACAGTCAACTGCTGGCCCTCTGTTTCTGGAAATGAAACTTATGTGAGCATCGAATATGAAGCTTCAACAATGTTTGATCTGCGAAATGTAGTGATCTCAGTTCCTCTTCCAGCTCTCCGAGAGGCACCAAGTGTTAGGCAGATTGATGGGGAGTGGAGGTAATGAAATTGAGTTTCTTCTGTTTATGTTATGGGTATTAGATTGAAGTTTAATTGGCTTCAGTCTTTCATGATAGGTTTTTAGTTTTAAGATGTTCATATTTTCAAGTTTTGATTTCTGTAACGATTACAATTGCTTCTTTGTGTCCACTTTTTTTTTTCTTTGAATATTTCCTATTACTCAGTTAGAAATGATGAATATGACTGTAGTTTACATTGCTAATATTTAGAATATGGTGTACTAGCCTTAAAGGATATGATATGCGTTTTTATCCCTGGAATAGGGTATTGATTGAGTATACATCTATTAATTGTTACGCCGCAGTGCTTTAAAGTGGGATTATTTTCGCTAGTTTGATTATAAGTATATTTCTTTGTTACTTGTTTGGAAAAAATTCGCAATTTGAAATTCTATGTTATTATTGTTTAATTGTTATGTCTATGCGATGAAGTTGTCAAAGTGAGATTATACTGGCAATTTTTGTTACCCTTTCCAGTTCTTGTAATTTAAAATGTTGAGTTATTCTAGCATTCTTTAAAATGTTATGTCTATGTGATGAGGTTCTCAAAGTGAGATTGTACTGGCCATTTTTTTGTACCCTTTTCATTTCTTGTAATTTAAAATGTTGACTTAAACTAGCATTCATTTTTATTTCCAGGTATGACTCAAGAAATTCTGTCCTGGAATGGTCCATACTTCTTATTGATAACTCTAACCGCAGGTTAGTCAATGTTGTTGGCTTTTACTTTCGTCTTATTGTGCTGCATGTTCTTCTTATTCTAGTGGCAATCAATGAATTAATTGTTTGTGCTAATGAATTGCAGTGGCTCAATGGAATTTGTTGTGTGCCTCCTGCTTGATTCATCATCTTTCTTCCCTATTTCTGTGCGATTTTTCAGCTACAAGTACTTACAGCGATCTAAAGGTTTTGCTTTGCTACTATCTGAATGATCCAATCCCTGTTGTGGTTGTTTAGTGATATAATCTGGTGGTTTAGCTAATGGAATGGTACTGTGCCAGTTTAATTTTGTGGCCATTCCTTGATTTTTTTTTTTTTTTTTAAACTTTTCCATTTTAAGTTGTTTGCATGTCAGGAATTGGTCTCTAACACCAATTAATCTAAAATATTGCTAATGAATGGCACTAAAAGCAATTATTCCCACTCCTCATGCATAATGCAGTTAATTGTGAGGAGTAGCCATCCCTGTGGTATGTACCCCATAGCCAAACTCGTCTTCAATGGGCCCTTGCTTGGTGAATATACATATAAACTTATTGTAATTATACATTTTCAACAGAGTCTTTAGGTGACTGCTCTTAATCATAGTATAAGCAAAATTGAGATTGTGGGGTTTGATAAGATTTATCATCCAAGCACATGTTAATTAATTCTCTGTTTCCTTTTTTAGTGAAATTTGTAATTCTACTGTTGCATTATTTGCTTCTGAACGTCTTGTCTCTTTGATTTCCCTTTTAACTCTGCATTATAATTACAGGTTGTAAATGTCATCCCTTTAAGAGGTGGAGCTCCTCCCAAATTTTCTCAGAGGACAGTTTTGATCACAGAAAATTACCAAGTTGTGTAGCTGATGGAAAAGACGCATCAGATAACAAGTTTCTATTGGCATTCTTAGATGATGTTTTCAGTTGTATGGGGAGTTTGACTATTAGCGAAATCTTTTTTTTCCTCATTTTCATTTCTTATCCTAAAAGTTTTGAGATATTGATTTTATTGACCTAATTTTCTTCTATTATAAATAGTGCCTTATACATTGTCAATGATTGTACGAACATGTTGTTTCTACTTTCTAGAATATACCGTCTTTGTGCCATCAGAAAGAATGTGTTTGTGCAGTCTTCTTGCTATTCTGATGATTTCATCTACACCTTGTAACAGAAGCGTATGTTCGGGGAATAATAAGTTAATAGAGTCCTGAAGCTTATTTGGAATCCTTTTAGATAATTCTAAACATTTTAAGTAAAGCATTTGTGATTAAGAAAAAAAAAAAAAAAATATATATATATATATATATGAAATCATCAGCTACACAAGCAACAAGAACCACACAATTATGTGGATTCCACAATTTGTGTGGTTCTTGTAGATTGTGTATGGTACATTCAATGTAACATAGGGACTCCCATATATATATATATATATATATATTGGGATTTGCTTACATTCATTTGTAAGCTGAGGTGAAGAGCTGATTGGGATTTGCTTACATTCGTTTGTAAGCTGAGGTGAAGAGCTGAGGTGAAGAGCTGATTGGGATTTGCTTACATTCGTTTGTAAGCTGAGGTGAAGAGCTGAAGTTGAACAAAACGCTGAGGGAGGAAAGTGGATAAATATATATTCATGGATTTAATGTAAAACGGAGCCCTATGTTTTAGTATATTATCAAAAATATCTTTTTGGTTTCATGTTTTTTCGATTACACCCCATCCATTACTTGTCAGCAAGGAGGTCACTGTCCCATCAAAGCGCCGTTTAATACAGTTTTTTAAATAAAATTTATCTCAAAGAGTTTTATTAGTAGAGCATTTGTCAATAAACTTGCAACTAAAAAGATTTAGTTGTTTTGTTGCAGGTGAAAATTTTTATTAAAAAATATTAAATTATTTTAATAGTTAAGTTTTTTAAAATTATGTTACGAAATGAATAAAATAAAATAATTAAATTAATAAATAATATTTTAAATATTTTAATATTTTAAAAAGAGTTTCAATTTCTACTTTCAAAGTTTTAAATTTGAGCTTTTGTTTTTAAAGGTAAAATAAATTATTTAATTTTTAAAAATTCTACTAAAAAATAACAAAAATTTTAAAAAATAGCTTACAAAATTTAATAAACCCTTGCGGCCATTAATAGCGATACTAAATAGAGAAAGGCTGTTCACCAAATAGGGACTAAATCTCAACTGTTCCCAAGTCCTAACTCTGACAATTACTATTTTGCCTCTTAAAAATATTTCTTAAGCAAATGGAAATTTTCACACACCCCCTCAATCCTCATAATGGAGGAAGGATGTTTGCCCCTTTTTGTTTTTTCATTTTTGATAGAGGAAGGGTGTTTATTTATCACCATCACCATGCCAATGAAGTCTCTAATTCTACGGACATGTTTGAACGAATTTTGTTTCGTGCCACTGCACAGTGCACAGTCAAATGTACACAAAAAACAATCATGAAAAGGCAGTACATGCAATCGTTGACCAATAATTGAATGCAGTCGTTGACATTTCAATGAGCTGCCTGGTTCTCAACCGCAAAAGTACATACAACTCATCAATCGTCCATTCACTCTCTCACGGTACAGACACAGTTTTGGGTCACTAAAACTCTTAATTAGTTTTGATCTATTTCTCATTTCCCTGGTGTCCGAAGTCTTTCATTTCTCAGAGATCATGACCAGTAAAGCGAGTAGAGAAGAGCAAAATTGAAGAATTCGAATCCTAACCTTGCTGATGCTGAGGCGGATTACGATAAAGTTTTGGCGGAAAGAAATGAGGAAATTGAGAAGCTTAGGTCGAGCCCAAGTGTCAGGTCGGGAGCTATTCAGAAAGCTTCCGTCCCCTGAAGAGGAGCTCCAAGTATGCTCCTCAGGAAAAGGACTTTCGAAGATTCTTGATTACGGCCTACGCTAATCCAATGTAGAGATTATTAATGTACTCACATTTGACTCATTACTTTGCCTCTTGATTGAAGAATATGATCAAATGTTTTTCATTAATTAATCTTTTCGCCATATCTTTCTCGTTGTCGTGTCTTATCCTAAGTCATATCCTCCAACATATATTCGAAATGAATTATTTCGTTTTGGAAAAAAATAAAAATAAATACTTGTTACAACTTTTTTTTTTTTAATTTAAGTAAATAATTTTTGGTTCAATGCTAGAGTGACAAACTATTTATTTCTCCAAACTGAAGTGACCAAATGGTATTGTGTTCATAAGTGGTGTTTTCATTCAATTCAGTACTGACATATACATCAATGTATAGAATTTTGGAAGTAAGAATTGAACCTAATTTCTTTTAACTCACTGCATATCAATCAATATTTATGCCTCGAATTAAACGTTTGTGCTACATGTACACTGAATTTCCAAATGTGCATTGAATATCTTGGTGTTCTTTTGGCGTTCACTTGTTTCCCCTTCTTTGCGGAAAAAGCTAGTTTTGCCTATCTGGAAGAGAGAATCTGACACATAGCTCCATCGAAGAACAATGTAAAAGAGTCTGAAATGTTGCCAGATAAACAAGATGACGGGCGTGGAAGCAATTACGGAAACAAGAATAGCAATCCATAACGTTTCGCGGGTGAAGAGAATGAAAAATGTTGTAGAAAACACAGCCATCATTGCTGCTACAGATATGAAAAGTGTTGCAAGTCCAAGCAGCAACTTTCTTGGCAACAACCGGAGGAAATCTTCTTCTGCATACCGCGGGGTGAGAATGGATAAGAAGTTCACTACTGAGGCAGAGGAGGATACTAGCGATATCGCATCTGATATGGCAAAAATCTTGAAGGAAAAATTTTCGGAAAATTTTTCTAGGAAAAACAGAAACCCTGTGTCCTCTCTATTGCTACGTGGCACAGTGAAAGCTGCCACAAAAACCACGGTGGCAATGAGTGTTGCCACAAACATGCATGATGTTGCAGTGTCCTTCATCCATTTCTCCCCTGTTTCCCTCAAGTCTTTATGTTCCTTTGTAAATAAAGCTCTTGGAGTAAGACCTTCTCTGTTTTTGGCTTCGGCAAACCCTCGTTGAACAACTTTTTCTACCTCCTACGATGATTAGTCATGAACGAAATTAAGCTTAAGATTAAAAGTTTCTGTAAAAGATAGGGTTAGATTAATCGAACAATTAATTCAACTTAAACCACAAAATTCTGGCTGCATTTGGAGAGCTGCTCCTGAAACAATATTGAGTCGATCTTGCGGTGGCAACATTGCAGCTAAATGCAAAATATTGTTACCTTTTGTTTGTCTTTGTAGACAACTATCAAATCCTTAGCTGAACCTATCTGATATACGAGTTTGAAGATGTGCTCCTGACGATTCAAAGCGGCGATATGAAATATGCTATAATCGTCTTACATCAACTTTGTTCCATACCAGGTTAGGATACTCGCGAGTAAGTATCAATAGAAACTCGACGTTTCCTTGTTTTGCAGCATCAAATATTAGTGCTCCAGGTTTTGAAATTAGTCTTGATATTTCCGAGTCACTCAACAATGCAACTTTTCCGCAAAGGCGTTCCACTAATTTTAGTGCTTCGGCACCCGAAAAAAAGACTTTCGAATATTGTAAAAGACCCAAGACAGAAAAATAAATTGGGAGGAAAAAAAGTTAAGATGGTCCTGAGGATTAACCAAGATTGAAGCATCTCCTAAAAATTCCTCGCTGATTTTGATTGATGAAATTAGAAGACGTCAGATTATTTCGAGCCAAGGCATGCAGCGCTGTCTCACAATTTTCCAGCGCGAAGAGTGGCTAACTGTGGGCGATCCCTAAACAACTGCAATGCAACATCTGGGAGCAACATGTTCATACGTACTGAAGATTCTGATAAGCTGAAAACAGAAGCTTTACAGAACACTTCCCAAAGGATCTTGGATTAGAATCAATCAAGATGCCTCCCAAAGACAACCAGAAAGCTTAATGGATTAATGACCTGTTACTAAGACTAGGATTGTGTTTAGAAACAAGCAAAGAAATGAATTGAAATCAAGAAATCACAGAACACAACTATGTAACGTGGTTCAGTCAATTTGCACTGACTTACATCCACGGGGGAACAAACTTAACAGCTTCATTGATATGACTTCAAGACTTGATTACAGAGATTAACAAGCACTCAACAGGAACAAGAAAACTCTCAGTCTCAAGCTTTCTTTCTCTCGTTACAATGCTCTCTCTCTCAACCAACACACACCCCGTTTCCAGCTGAGCATCACAGCTTATAAACCACCTCAGAGGCTTCCCAGAAACGCACGTGAGGACCATGTGCAATAACGGCCCTTTAACAACCTTTTGTATGCACGTGTTCTGCTCGTGTTCTATTAACTTCAAAACGGCAAGACTGTATGTCGTTGTAGCAAGCAAAACATTTACTTCATAAAACGCAGTCTTTAAGTGTCGTTTTACTGAAGTTATCGAGCATCACAAAACGCAAGCTAACTCTGTCGTTTCATCCTCTTTGATTTGATTCACTGAATACACAACAAACTCCACCTTGAAGCAAATCATTCCTGATAAACTTCTTCCCCATTATCGTGTGCATTTCTCAGGAGCTGCACACTCCAGTCAAATCCAAGCAGAGGCTGAATTTGGCTGTAGGTACCACCTTTGTAAGCATGTCAGCTGGGTTACTGTCAGTGTGAACTTTAACCATTTTGATGACTCCTTTAGACACTTCATTCCTTATAAAGTGTAGCTTCACATCAATGTGTTTGGTTCTTTCATGGTGTACTGGATTCTTGCTCAGATAGATCGCACTTGAGCTATCACAATGAATATCAACAGACTGTTGCTTCTTCCCCAGTTCAGCTAGCATACCCTTAAGCCACAAGGCTTCTTTAACAGCCTCTGTAGCTGCAGTGTATTCAGCTTCTGTAGTTGACAAAGCTACAATGTGTTGAAGGCTTGCTTTCCAGTTGATTAGACATCCGTTTAGCATAAACATATAGCCTGTTAAGGATCTTCTTCTATCATT
Source organism: Citrus x clementina (assembly GCF_000493195.1). Taxonomy (NCBI): domain Eukaryota; kingdom Viridiplantae; phylum Streptophyta; class Magnoliopsida; order Sapindales; family Rutaceae; genus Citrus; species Citrus x clementina. Next base: position 30,065,292 of record NW_006262688.1, read on the forward strand.
GTCCCCTGCAAAGTCTGAGTCTACATATCCACATAGCCCACCATTTCTGCCCTCAGTTCTCCCATATTGCAGTCCAACCCCCAAGGTACCCTTTAAGTATCTTAGAATCCATTTCACTGCATTCCAATGCTCCTTCCCTGGTGTTGCCATGTATCTGCTCACAAGGCTTAAAGCATATGCAAGATCTGGTCTGGTTAATACCATTGCATACATCATGCATCCAACAGCATTTGCATATGGAATTTTTATCATTTCAGATTTCTCTTCATCAGTCTGAGGACATTGCTGATTTGAGAGTCTGAAATGTGATGCCAGGGGTGTCATGACAGGTTTACAGCTTTCCATCCCAAAGGTGTCAAGTACCTTAGCTAGATACTTCTCTTGAGTTAGAAATATCTTTCCTTCCTT
>NW_006262688.1:30065799-30066890 GCF_000493195.1 Citrus x clementina
CTGAGCTGAGCAGTAACTTCAAGGCATCAATCTCTTCTCTTTGTTTGCAAGCTATTAACATATCATCCACATATAAGAGCAAGTATATGTGGAGATCTGCTTTTGTTGTTTTGTAGTAAACACAACAATCAAAGCTGCATTTATTGAATCCATGAGATGTTATGAACTCATCAAATCTGAGGTACCACTGTCTGGGTGATTGTTTTAACCCATACAGTGACTTCTTTAGCAGACACACATGATTTGGCTTCAGCTGGTCTGTATACCCTTCTGGTTGTGTCATGAAGATTTCTTCTTGCAGGTTCCCATGCAGAAAGGCTGTTTTGACATCGAGTTGATCAAGCTCCATGTCATAAACTGCTGTTAGAGCCAACAAGACCCTTATTGATGCATGTCTAACCACAGGTGAGAATACTTCTTTGAAATCAATGCCCTCTTTCTGTGTGTATCCTTTAGCTACCAGCCTAGCCTTAAACCTCCTAGGTTCTGTAGCTGACACCCCATCTTTGATCCTGTATATCCATTTGCATCCCACTAGCCTTCTATTATCAGGCTTTCTCACCAGCTCCCATGTATTGTTTCTGTAAAGGGAAGCTATTTCATCATCCATGGCTATCTGCCATTCAACCTTGCTTGTACTGTTAACTGCTTCTTTGTAGCTCTTAGGTTCTGTTTCATCAATTTCATGTGAGGTAGCAAGTGCATAAGCTATTAGATCTGCATAGCCATATCTCTTTGGAGGTCTGGTAGTTCTTCTTTCTCTGTCTTTTGCCAACTGATATTCTCCAAGCTCAGTTTGATTTTGGTGATGTTGATGTTCTGTTTGGTGTTCTTTATTTTCAGAATTATCTTCATCTGAATCTGCAGCTTCATTTGAAGATTTCTGAAATGGATGCTCCACCTCAAACTGTATACTTTCAGTACCACTATCTTGAGATTCAGCAGCTTCAGCTGGGTTTCCAGTAGTCAGCTCATCCTCCTCATTGAACACCACATCCCTGCTTGTTATGCATCTGGGTGGAGTTAGTTCTGAACACCACAATTTATAACCCTTCACTTGATCCGCTTGTGACCTATAAACTGTCCCTTTA
>NW_006262688.1:30090200-30140286 GCF_000493195.1 Citrus x clementina
TGTTTGGTTTTCAACTAAGGCTTTCCAATCCTTAATTTTGGGCAATACTTGATCCTTTGTTCTGAGAACATACACCCATACCCTCCTCGAAAAATCATCAATTATAGACATGAAGAATCTATTTCCCCCCATAGATGGGACTTGAGATGGCCCCCACAGATCTGAGTGAATGTAGTCCAGAATGTCTATAGTATTATGCTGAGATTTCTTGAAACTAGCTCTTGCAGACTTCCCTAGGACACAGTCTTCACAAAAAACTAATTCCCCAATCTTATTACTTCCCAGAACACCCTGCTTAGCTAGTTCTTTAAGGCCCTTAATGCTCATGTGCCCTAGTCTCAGATGCCATAATCTGGTTGCATCCATGTTAACCTTAGTGGATACACTGGATTCTCCAGTTACTACTTCACCATCTAAAACATATACTCCATTCTTTCTACTTCCTTTCATAATCAGTGTAGCCCCATTAAGGATTTCAATTTTTCCATGTTCAAGCCTAACACTATAACCAACTTGGTCAAGCATCCCTAAAGAGATTAGGTTTCTTTTGAGTTCTGGTACATGTCTAACCTGCTTGACTTCTTTTATGGTTCCATTATGAAGCTTAAGGTTTATATTTCCTATCCCAATGACTTTGCACACTGCATTATTTCCCATCATAACCTTTCCCCCATCAATCTTATGATATTCAGAAAAGAAATTTTGGCAAGGACTCATATGAAATGTGCATCCAGAGTCAAGGATCCACTTACCCTTCTGCACTTCTTCTGTTGCCACACACACATCAGCTGATTCATATCCCTCTTCTTCAACAATAGCTGCATCACCATTCTGTCCCTTCTTCTTGAAACTCTTCTCTGGGCAGTCCTTTTTAAAGTGCCCCTCCTTGTGACATTGGAAGCACTTTAGATTTTTGTTCTTGTTCTTTGTCTTGCTTTGTTTCTTTTTCTTTCCTTCAGTCTTGTCAATCTTTCCTTTCACAGTCAGCCCCTCTCCATGTACTCCATTCACTTGTTTCTCTTGTAACCCTCTTGTATTTAAGGCAGCTTTAACCTCATCCAGGGATAGAGATTGTCTGCCATACATGAGAGCATCGACAAAGTTTGAGTATGAAGGAGGTAGGGAGCTTATCAAGAGTAGAGCTTTGCCTTCATCGTTCAGCCCTTCATCAATAGTTTCCAAGGTATCACAAACCTTATTGAACTCATCAATGTGCTCATCAAGAGAGGATCCCTCAGCCATCTTGAGTGAAAACATTCTCTTCTTGATGTACAGCCTGTTAGCCAGTGATTTGGTCATGTATAAACTCTCAAGTTTTGCCCATAACTCTGCCACTGTTTTCTCCTTTGCAACTTCTCTGATAACTGAGTCACTGAGACTCAAGATTATGGTGCTTTTGGCCTTCTTGTCAATTTCAGCAATTTGCTCAGGAGTACGAGATGAAGACCCCTCTTTCTTGGTTGCTGGTTCAATGGCATCACCCAGCCCCTGTGTGATCAGCAGTGCTTCCATTTTCACTTTCCACATGTTAAAATCATTCTTTCCATTAAATTTTTCTAGATCAATTCTTGGAGCAGCCATACTTGGATCTAATCTTTCAATCCAGCTCTGATACCAATTGAAGATTCTGATAAGCTGAAAACAGAAGCTTTACAGAACACTTCCCAAAGGATCTTGGATTAGAATCAATCAAGATGCCTCCCAAAGACAACCAGAAAGCTTAATGGATTAATGACCTATTACTAAGACTAGGATTGTGTTTAGAAACAAGCAAAGAAACGAATTGAAATCAAGAAATCACAGAACACAACTATGTAACGTGGTTCAGTCAATTTGCACTGACTTACATCCACGGGGGAACAAACTTAACAGCTTCATTGATATGACTTCAAGACTTGATTACAGAGATTAACAAGCACTCAACAGGAACAAGAAAACTCTCAGTCTCAAGCTTTCTTTCTCTCGTTACAATGCTCTCTCTCTCAACCAACACACACCCCGTTTCCAGCTGAGCATCACAGCTTATAAACCACCTCAGAGGCTTCCCAGAAACGCACGTGAGGACCATGTGCAATAACGGCCCTTTAACAACCTTTTGTATGCACGTGTTCTGCTCGTGTTCTATTAACTTCAAAACGGCAAGACTGTATGTCGTTGTAGCAAGCAAAACATTTACTTCATAAAACGCAGTCTTTAAGTGTCGTTTTACTGAAGTTATCGAGCATCACAAAACGCAAGCTAACTCTGTCGTTTCATCCTCTTTGATTTGATTCACTGAATACACAACACGTACCATACAAATCGGCTTCCATGAGGGTGACAAGTAATTCGATGCAGTCCTCATCACTCAACCAATCTCTAGTTTGTTGATAAAGGTACTCTTACCATATCTTTATGGCCTAATGATGCGGCCACGTCGATTGGTAACATCTGATTATGATCTCGGACCATTGCTACGGATCTATTATGCTTCATCATCACTCTAGCAAGTTCCACCCTTCCAGATGCAGCAGCATAGGAAAGAGCTGTTCCTCCATACTTATTCAGCCTAGCCAAATCCTCTGCCTCCATAATTTTCACAAGTTCCTTCACAAATTCAATGTACTTGCCAGCAGCTGCAATGCGAAGAGCAGTGTCTCCTCTTTTCGCGATTGCAATTCCAATTTCACCCTCATATACGACGTAAATACTTTTAGCCACTGCCCGGTCGCCGTTGAGTGCAGCTCGGTACGTTTGCAATCGTCTACTTCTCGTTAGTTCTGCCAATTCGTAATACCGAAAGTAAAGTTAATTACTGTCTCGCTACTAATAAAATAAAAGCACAATTAACGATAATCAAGTGTAATGGCGTAGCACACCGGGCAATTTTTCATCAGCTGGAGCAGGTGTATCATCGCTAGAGCTGGTCACTGCATCTTTTTTAGTAGCAGCGTGGCCATGGGCAATTTGTTCGACTAGACTGATTAATATGTCTTCTTGTTCAATGAGTCGTGACATCAACCTCTTCAGATGTGTTTCGTACACTTTCCGCCATGTTTATATCAACTGACAACAATTTAAAGTATCTAAAAAGATTGATTTGGTGCCAGCGTCACCACCGATCATCATATATTATTATTGTTATTATTCATCATATACATGCAAACGCACATGTAAAAGAAATAAAGAGGCCAACATGGAAACGTGCACTTGTCAAATGCTACGTGTTTATCTGCATCTTCAGTGTCTGAGTCAATAAGATCCATTAGTGATCCTGTGTCCATGTTATCTTTTAGCTCAAATGGTAATGAGTCTGCTAGTATTAGTGAGTCTAGTATAGCTGATAAGTCAGGCAACAGTATTTCAAAAGCTGCAGAGGAGATTGACCTTTGGCATCTTAGATTAGGACATCCCAATGTTACTGCTTTGAAAAATACCCTGCTGTCTTGTAATCAGTTAAAGAGAAATAAAATTGTCTTTCCTTCATTTTGTTGTGCTTGTCAATATGGAAAGCAATCAAAACAGCAGTTTAAGAACACTGAAACCAAAACCAAAGCAGCCTTGGAATTAATTCACACAGACCTATGGGGACCAGCACCAATCCCTTCAACCAAAGGACACAGATATTATATATCTTTTGTTGATGATAAAACCAGATACACATGGCTGTTTCCTATAACAACAAAATCTCAGGCCCTTGACACATTCATCACATTCAAAAAACAAATAGAAAACCAACTGAATTTGAAAATCAAAACACTACAAACAGACATAGGGGGAGAATTTAGAATCTTTGAACCATATCTTAAAAGAGAGGGAATCACTTTAAGACACTCCTGCCCTTACCTACATGAACAAAATGGCAAAATTGAGAGGAAACATAGGCACATTGTGGAAACTGGTCTTACATTGCTGGCTCAAGCCAAAATGCCACTGAAATACTGGCAAGAAGCTTTTACACATGCTGTCTTTATTATCAACAGACTGATATCACCTGTAACAGGGAACAAAACACCTTTTGAATTGCTGTACTCCCTTAAACCAGACTACTCTCAAGTCAAAGTCTTTGGCTGTGAGTGTTTTCCTTACCTAAGACCCTATAACAGACACAAATTCGATTTTCATACCTCCAAATGTGTCTTGTTAGGAGTAAGCATTGCACATAAAGGATATGCATGCATGAGTCAGTCTGGTAGGATCTACATTTCAGCTAGTGTTAAGTTCAATGAGAGTTCATTTCCCTTCTCAAATGATCCAAACTTCAACAAAAGGGAGTCCATGAGCAGAAGAGATTTTAACACTCTTTCTGAAAGTTTTCAAGTTGTGTCATTCCCTGTAAATGATTCTCACAATCTCATATAACCAGCAGCTACATACAGCCACTCTCAAGACACTGCTGGAAGCATGGATCACACCCCAAATCTTGTTCAAGATGAAGCATAACAGACCTTGGAAACTGACATTTTATCAGGAAAACACTTGTCTCACCAACCCTTATCACTCATTCCAGAAGATAGCCACAACTCATCACCAACCACAGAACCCAACACTCAAGACATTGGTAAACAAAAAACCTGTCCATCACACCCTATGACAACAAGATCCAAGGCAGGAATTTTCAAGCCAAAGCTATTTCAAACATCTGTCCAATTACAGTCTTCTCTTCCTAACAATACCCCTGAAGCTCTAAAGGAACCAAAATGGAGAAGAGCAATGGAAGATGAATATAATGCCTTGATGAAGAACAAAACCTGGACCTTAATACCTAACAGCCAAAACTGTAAGTTAGTTGGAAACAAGTGGGTGTACAGAGTCAAAGAAAATCCAGATGGCACCATCAACAAGTTCAAAGCCAGACTTGTTGCAAAGGGATTTCTACAAACACCAGGTGTTGATTTCAAAGAAACTTTTAGTCCTGTGGTTAAGGCTACAATAATCAGAATTGTTCTGACTTTAGCTGCAAATAATGATTGGAGGCTGAGGCAAGTAGATATCAACAATGCATTCTTAAATGGTGAGTTGACAGAAACAGTATATATGCCACAGCCTGAGGGTTTTGAAGACAAAAATAAACCAAACCACATATGCAAGCTGAACAAGGCACTGTATGGACTAAGACAAGCTCCTAGAGCTTGGTTTGATAAACCGAAAAGTGCCTTGCATTCTTGGAACTTTGAAAATTCCAAGTGTGATACATCATTATTTTTTAGGAAAACAAAGTCAGACATAACTATTATGCTCATCTATGTTGATGACATAATAATCACTGGCAGCAACTGTGAAGATGTTGAAGAAGTGGTAGTAAAGCTAAGCAAAACTTTTGCCTTAAAGGATCTTGGTGATCTGAACTTCTTTCTCGGGATACAAGTGACCAGAATTCATGATACCATTCAGCTCTCCCAGACAAAATATATTCAAGATCTGTTAATTAAAATAGAAATGGCAGACTGCAAAGGAATAAAGACTCCTTTCAGCACTTCTGAGAAGCTGAGAAGAAATGAAGGAGCAAGATTTCATGACCCTACACTTTATAGAAGTGTCATAGGAAGCCTGCAATATGCAGTGCTTACAAGACCTGAGCTTGCCTTCTCTATTAACAAACTCAGCCAGTACATGTCTGATCCCAGACAACCACACTGAACAGCATGCAAAAGGATACTGAGATACCTCAAGAGCACAATGAACATGTGTTTAAGATTCAGAAAGTCAGAATATTTTGATATCACTGCCTATACTGATGCAGATTGGGCAAGTGATCCTGATGATAGGAGGTCAATTAGTGGTTACTGTGTGTATTTGGGAAACAATTTGGTAGCTTGGAGCTCAAGGAAACAAGGTGTGGTTGCTAGATCTACTGCAGAGTCTGAATACAGAGCTATGGCTCTGTGTAGTGCTGAAATTACTTGGATAAGTTCATTGCTTAGTGAGCTGAAATTGAAAGTTGAAGGAGTTCCAGTGATTCTAAGTGACAATACCAGTGCAGCAGTTATAGCTGCTAATCCTGTATATCATTCGAAAACTAAGCATTTCAAAATTGATCTCCACTTTATCAGAGACAAAGTTATGAAATGTGAAATAGAGATAAGCTATGTTGCTAGCAAGGACCAAACTGCAGATGTTCTAACTAAGCCTCTACCACATTACAAACTCAGTCATTTCATAAGCAAACTCAATGTCATTGATAAGACCTTGTGTTTGAGAGAGGGTGTTGAAATTAGTGATTATGAAGAGCCAACAGCTGACTCCAATGCTAAGCTGGCATGCCACCTCAGCTGCAGTTAATTGCAATATGAGAATGCTGAAGATGAGATGGATTTGCTACGCTGGCAAAATGGATATACAGAAGATTCTCAGTACATATGCATGCAGCTGAGGCGTTTCTAGAAGCTTAATATGATTGGCTGTGTTCATGAATTAGTTATTTGCTCAATTACCCTGCTACCCTCTGTGCTAGCTGTTTTTTGTCTTTCTTCTCTGTATATAAACAAACGTGAGCTTGTATTGTTTTTTATCAAGTTTTATATCATTAATGAAAGGTTTGTGATTTGTGCTTGCTTGCCATACATAAGCAATTTCTAGCAAAATTTAACTGTATGAAATTCTACTCAACTTTGATTTTAAATTTTAACTTCCATTACAAACTTCAACCATAGAAGTTATTGAAGTTATTAATATGTATATATAATATAGGATCTACTTATGTTGCAACTGTGATATCATACCACAACTTTTGTCCTTATTCAGCTGAGTCGTTGGATGTTTCACTAGTCAATCTAATGGCTAAAATTAATTATTGGATAATTGATGCAACAACCTACAACCGTTCGAGCCAGTTGTGTATTAATGTAATATCATTTGCGAGCTTGCGGTGGGAAAGTTTGTTGGTACTGCATCAATGGAACTGATTTCATCTCAAATAGATCTGGAGACAGCAAAATAAGACAGAAAATTTGAATTAGGGTTTAGCTATGTTTGTCGCAATTAAAAATATCTGACGACTTCTATGTGAATAAGGGGTGTGTCTTGTAGGCAAACGACGGCGAAATTATAATCAACAGGGCAAGGAGCAATCGGAAGTTAGCGGTGCTGAATGTTTAGGCATATATGAAATCAGAGAAGTGAGATTGGTAACTAGGATTCGTTGGTTAATTTAATTGCAACAGGCACTGGATTGAAGGAGGAAGATGCAGTAAAATTCTTGCAGAATAAATAAAGAATGGCCCTGCATAAGGAAATCAAGAAACAATGAGAGCCATGAATGGACAAAAAATGAGGGCATAAGCTAGTGCAATAGTCCAAGCAATATATGTTTTTTTTTTATCTTCGTGAATTATGGAAGCCTAGAAGAACTTTTCAGTGAACAGAACTTCAAGCCAACGAGGAAGATGTGAAGAAACCCACTGCATATATACATAATTTCAACAATAATTCAATTTAATTTTCAGAATAAAATAACGAATTAAATTACAGCACGAGATAAATCAAAGCTCCACAAGACTATAGAGAAATGAACAAATTAAAGAACTCCACCATGAAGTGATATGAGATATCTTTTGATGTTTGATGAGAGAGAAAATTTGATCAGGATTTATGGATATAGAGAAAGAAGAGTGCTAGAAAAGAGAACGGATCAGAAGATTGTTTGGGCCTTCATCCATTCAGCCTTTGGCAAGGGCTTCCTTCGATTGTCACATTGACTTCATAAATTCCTTTAATTTCCTTCCTGATAACAGTCATCATGCGTTCGGAGAGAGGTTTCGTCACTCACCGTGTTTCGTCACATCCAAATTTAACTTTTCTTAACCAATTTCTCCGGTATTCTCCAATACAAACATGGCCATCTCTTACGCATTCGATTGGATACTGTTTGGGAAGGAAATACGAGACCAATAATGAAGCGCCACGTGTCGATATTTAAGAAATTAATTTGTCTCGGGTACCTTGGGTACCTCGTATACTCTAGGTACCCCGACTACCCTAAGGACTTCGGGGGTACCTCGGGTACACCATGAAAGGATATAAAAATCTTCGTAAATATGTGAAGGGATATGTGGGCCCTGAATCGCAAAAAGATCGGTTTGATGCGTGTTGAAAAATAAGGAAATCTTGTGCCGCAAAAGAGGAGACAGCCGCCTATCACGACAGCAAATCCGCCAAAAGTGTGATATTGTGACAGTTGGGACCACCAGCTTTTCCTGCTACACCTGCAAAATTACAACGGAATTGCAGAGGTACGCGGGACCACTCCACTACGCCCAGCACGTGAATACGCCACAAACTTGCTCTCCACTGATATTTTTGAAACGTCTAAGCCGCCTTACGCATAAAAATAAGAATATTCCTGACATGACAGTAGGGAACGCCACTAAAATAGCGCCAGGTGGCACGGCGACCGGGGTACACCATATAAATACTCAGGTTTGATTTTTATCAAGAGGGAAGTGAACACACTCACCACCAGAGAAAACTAGGGTTTCTTCAACCTCAAAATCTCCATTACCGAGAGCTTGCAAGCTCTCTAACCTGAGATAACCCAACTCTAACTTGAGCGTCGGAGTGTGGTCGTCGGCCACCCCCGGCTCCACCTCTGACTTTTGTTTGGTTGTTTCGCAGGTTTAAGGCGAGTTTCACCAGCCCTCTGCACCTAAAGTCAGACCCCCTCCATAACCACCGTCGGCTCAATCCTCCTTCACTCCACCAAAAGCCTAAACAGCCCGCACGTGCCAAACAAGCGAGGTACCCCGCTCCCCGACAAAAATATAAATTTATTGCTCTTGGGTTGGTTTTGTGGTTTTTTATTCATTGACCCAAAATGAGCCGCAAACAATTGGCGCCGTCTGTGGGGACACGAGCAAAAAGCTTCCACACGGTGCTAAGCTTGTCAGTACGTGTGCTTGCACAGCCATGGCACCTGACGTACCCACTGATAACCAAATGTTAGGTCATGATGGAGCAAAGGACCACGGCGGTGATGAGAGGGGTGACTCGACAAGGAGGGCATCCCGCCTAGAGAAAGGCAAATCAGTTAAGCAATCAGTTGGTATTCAACCCGACGAGGAGCCCGTTACTCATAAACACTTTGAGGATTTAGCTCATGCGATTCTCAGAGCAGTAGGATCTCGGGTACCCGAAGCAGCCACTTCTCCGGTAACTCAAGATGTCCCGCCTCCACGCTGTGAGAAACAGATCATACCAAGATCTGAAATACCGGAGGGAAGTAGACCAAAGCATGGGCCATCGGGCACCCGTTCAAAGTTTCAAGCCGCCGGCTCCCGGGAAGAACGCTCCACTGCCTCTTGTTATTCCCGTAGTAGCCAGGGTACCAACCGCAAACAAAAAGCCCATGAAGATCTCCGGTACAAGTTGAACGCCAAAAGAGCTTCCTAGACAACAGCGGCCTCCTCAGGTGCACCTGGGGTACCCCGTGAGTTCCTGGAAAAAATGGAGTACCTCGAAGCTCAAGTGAAGCTCCTTTCTGAAAAACAAAACCCCACCAATGCTCTAGCGCCAGCAGTGCATAACTCGCCATTCACCATGGAGATTCGGACAGCGGTTCTCCCGGAAGCGTTCACCATGCCTCAAATACAACAATACTCGGGTACCTCAGATCCCGTGGAACATGCTGAGTTATATCGTGACCAGATGATGATTAAAGGAGTGGGCGACAATGCTATGTGCCGGATGTTCCCGCATACCCTCACCAGACCAGCCAAGTCATGGTTCCGATCGTTGAAGGCAGGTAGTGTATCCTCCCTAGACCAGCTCCTAAAAGATTTTGTTCATGAGTTTGGTTATGCATCCACCCAAGACATAACATCCTCCAAGCTTGCTTTCATCAAGCAAGGGGATTCGGAGTCTTTAGCCGAGTACGTAACCCGCTTCCACCAAGAGGTGTTGCGTACCGGTACATTTGGTTACCAACATACTCTCACTCATTTTGAAAAGAATTTGCGTTTGGGGAAGTTATGGCGGTCATTTCAAAAACACCGCCCTCTTTCATATGGGGAAGCTCGTTCTCGAGCCCTGCAATAAATAGAAATGGATGAGAAGTGTAACCTAAAGCGGGAGGAAGACAGAGTCAAAGTTGTGAGAAACAAGGAGAAACCCAAGAGAGCCGATGTACCTCAGGTACCCTCTCGAGCACCCCGGGTACACAGCCCACCTCGTCCAACCCCACGTGGGAGAGAACTGAATATCCCTGGTGTACCCTGGGTACCTCAGGTACCCTTCCGAGCACCCCGAGTACATAGCCCACCGCTACCGCCAGAACAACGAGAAGCACCACAAAAATCCAGATATGACTCTTTCCACCATTTGAATCAATCTCCAGAACAAATATTTTACAATATTAGGGATACGGGGATACTTCGCCCACCTAAGCCAATTCGAAAATACCCCAATATGAAGCGTAGCTTGAAGTATTGTGAGTTTCACGAAGATTTCAGCCATAGCACCGCCGAATGCTTTCACTTGAGGGAAGAAATTAAGTCATTGATTCTGAGTGGGTATCTCAAGGAATTTGTGGCTGATATGCGTGAGGCAAGGAAGTTCTCGGAGCAAGATAAGGGTAAACAAGTTGCTAACCCTCATCCCGAAGCCGAGATACCCCAGGGGTCTAAGAAAGGCGTGTATGTTCGAATGATAGCAGGGGGTCCTACTCTCGCTGGGGAATCTAGACGGGCCATCAAACGTTACAGCAAGCCACCAATTTTGGATCGCCCTGGAAAAGAAGTGAACTTCGTTTGTCAAAATCAACTTAGGGTACCTGGGGTACCCCACCATCCCCCATCCATCCTTTTCACAGAGCAATATGCTAAAGATGTCTCGTACCCCCATGACGACGCCTTAGTAACAACGTTGAAGGTTGCTACTGGTAAAGTAGCAAGAACTCTTGTAGACACCGGCAGCTCCGTTGATATCATTTTCAAAAGCGCCTTGGATCAACTATTCATTGAATCGCCAAAGATCACCCCATATGCTACACCTCTTATTGGGTTCGCCGGCGATATGGTTATCCCAAAGGGCATCATTACGCTGCCCGTTACACTTGGTAAGGTACCTCACCGTGTTGTTCATATGATTAATTTTCTTATTGTGGATCACCCAGGTGCCTATAATATCATCTTGGGAAGACCATTCTTAGCAACAACTAAGGCGGCAATCTCCATGCATTACCTCGCCATGAAGATTCCAACCGTTGGAGAAATTATCACGATCAAAGGGGATCAGCAATCGGCTCTAGGATGCTACTCGGTCGCATCGAAAGTGAGCTACCAAATCGCCACCAATATGTTCCTGGGGGGGTATCCCGTCAGTACAAGTTCATTTACCAGCCTATCCAAGCGGGCACTGGCTAGACGCCGGAGAGTTGCACGTAAGAAAACTCAACGGTCCACGAACTCCCAGGTACCCCAAGCGCCGTATGAAGCTGGGCCAATGGAAGTGGACGTGGTAGCTCCCAGGGCACCACTGGTGCCCCAAAGTCCCAATTCAGCATCAATGGGAGAAGTCGAGGTACCCTTGGATCCCTGGGTACCGAAAGATGAAAAGCGAGGAACACCGGCTGAGGATCTTGTGTCTGTTTTGATCTGCAATAAGGACCCAACCAAGATGGTAAAGGTAGGCTCCAACCTCTCTGACCAACACCGAGAGCAGCTTATTGAGTTCTTAAAGAAAAACTTAGATGTGTTCGCTTGGTCTCACGCGGACATGCCGGGTATCCCGCCTTCTATCGCCTGTCACAAGCTCAATGTCGATCCACATCATAGGCCTGTCAAGTAAAAACGTCGAGCTTTCAACCAGGAACGCTATGACGCCATTGAACAAGAAGTGGACCGATTGCTAGCAGCGAGGTTTATTAGGGAGGCGGTGTACCCCGATTGGGTCTCAAATGTTGTATTGGTTAAGAAGTCTAACGGGAAATGGCGCATGTGTGTAGATTTCACGGATTTAAACAAGTCTTGCCCTAAGGATAGCTTCCCGCTTCCCTGGGTAGACCAGCTGGTCGATGCTACTGCTGGGCACGAGATGCTTAGTTTCATGGATGCTTTCTCCGGGTACAACCAAATTCCAATGTACGAGCCTGATCAAGATAAAACGGCCTTCATCACCAACCGTGGGTTATACTGCTACAAGGTTATGCCTTTTGGCTTGAAGAATGCGGGCGCCACCTATCAGCGTTTGGTGAACAAGGTATTCAAACAGCAAATCGGCCGTACCATGGAGGTGTACATCGATGATATGATAACAAAGTCGATGTACACCAGTGATCACTCGGGGCACCTCAGAGATACCTTCAATATTTTGAGAAAGCATCAGATGCGCCTAAATCCTGAGAAATGTGCATTCGGGGTGACTTCGGGTAAATTCCTTAGATTTATGGTACAATAACGGGGAATTGAGGCTAATCCCGACAAAATCCAGGCGGTTCTTGGGATGAAGTCACCAAGTACCATTAAGGAAGTCCAGAGCTTAGCTGGCCGGATAGCCGCCTTGAGTCGTTTCATCTCCAAGGCCACCGACAGGTGCAAGCTATTTTTTAAAGCTTTAAAAGCGGGAAAGAAGCTCCAATGGACTGCCGAGTGCGAAGAGGCTTTTCAGAAGCTAAAGGAGTACCTCGTTAATTCACCATTGCTCGCCAAGCCTAAGCATGGAGAAGTGCTTATGTTGTATCTCGCTATTTCAGAGCACGCCACTAGCTCGGTGTTGCTTAGAGAAGATGAAGACGGGGTGCAACGGCCTATTTACTACACTAGTAGGGCAATGGTGGATGCGGAAAAGAGGTACCCCGCCACAGAGAAGCTGGTTTTGGCTTTGGTAATCTCTGCGAGGAAACTCCGGCCTTATTTTCAGGCCTACACCATTGCTGTTGTAACAAACCTTCCCCTTCGACAAATCCTCCAGAAGTTAGACATGTCTGGAAGACTTCTTCGCTGGTCTCTTGAATTGAGTGAGTTCGACATCATCTTCAAGCCACGCTCAGCTATTAAAGCCCAAGCCATTGCCGAATTCATTGCAGAATTCGCCAATGACTCCGGGGGTGAGGAGATCCCGGGGTACCCGGGCGAAACTACATCAGCTATTGAAGAAGAGCATGTCTGGGAAATTTATGTGGATGGTTCCTCTAACTCGCACGGAAGCGGTGCGGGAGTAATAATCATCGATCCGAATAAGGTGAAGCTATGTTATGCCTTGCAATTCGGGTTTAAGGCCTCAAACAATGAAGCCGAGTATGAAGCTATGATAGCGGGGCTAAGGATGTCGAAGGCCTTGGGCGCAAAAAAGAGTCCACATCAAGAGTGACTCTCAATTAGTGGTCGGTCAGATCAACTCAAAATATCAGGCTAAGAAAGAAAATATGAAGGGGTACCTCGGGAGAACAAGAGAATTAATATCTCAATTTGCTGAGGTCAAGGTGGAAAGAGTTCCACGATTAGAAAATTGTGAAGCTGACAACCTTGCCAAAATGGCTTCCTTCGATGCAACTCAGTCGGTTGGTCCAATCACTGCTGAGTACGTACCTACACCAAGTGTTAATCTACTTGAGCTAGAAGAAATAGGGTCGATAACTGCTGGGGTACCCTGGATGCAACCAATCATAGGATACCTCAGAAGTGGGGATTTGCCCTCAAACAAGAATGAAGCAAGGAAGCTAAAGTACAAAGCTGCTCGATATTGTCTCATCGATGATACCTTATTCAGAAGAGGGTTTACCCTCCCTTACTTAAAGTGCTTGGGAAATGAGCATGCCGAATATGTCATGAGAGAGATACACGAAGGGATATGCGGT
Organism: Citrus x clementina; assembly: GCF_000493195.1. Lineage (NCBI taxonomy): Eukaryota > Viridiplantae > Streptophyta > Magnoliopsida > Sapindales > Rutaceae > Citrus > Citrus x clementina. The sequence continues at coordinate 30,103,969 of NW_006262688.1, forward strand.
AACCACTATGGAGCACAATCATTGGCACAGAAGGCCCTTCGTCAAGGATTTTATTGGCCTACGATGCGGGAGGATGCCAAAAACATGGTCAAGAGTTGTGACAAGTGCCAGAGATTTGCCAAGGTACCCCACCTTCCACTAGAAAAGTTAACTGTCATGTCTTCTCCGTGGCCATTTGCTGTTTGGGGCATAGATCTCATTGGTCCACTACCAACTGGTAGAGGACAAGCTAAGTATGCAATTGTAGCCGTTGACTATTTCACAAAGTCGGTAGAAGCGGAGCCGTTGGCGAGCATTACGGAGAGAAAAACCACTGATTTTGTTTGGAGGAACCTCATATGCAGATATGGTATCCTTAATACAATTGTCAGCGACAACGGGAAGCAATTCGATAACGAAAAATTTCAGAATTTTTGCTCGGAGCTTGGGATAGCCAACCGATTTGCTTATCCGGCTCACCCACAATCTAATGAATAAGTGGAAGCCATCAACAAAATTATCAAGGGTATCCTAAAGAAGAGGCTGGAGGAAAGAAAGGGAGTTTGGGTAGACGAGTTACCCGGCGTTCTTTGGGCCTATCGGACAACTCAGAATGTTTCAACTGGGGAAACCTCATTTTCTCTGGCTTTCGGGACTGATGCAGTCATTCCAGCTGAAATCGGGATACCCTCTCACAGAACCGCATACTTCGATGAAGCCGAGAATGGCTTTTTGATTGCGTCCAATCTTGATTTTGTTGAAGAAAAAAGGGCCAAAGCAGAATTGAAGGTTGCAATATACTAGCACCGCGTTTCAGATTTATATGACAAGAGGGTACGCCCCAGATCATTCAAGAAAGGGAATTTAGTCCTACGAAGGGTAACTCAGAATACTTGGGTGCCCTCGGAGGGCTCTTTCGGAGCCAATTGGGAAGGCCCATATCGCATAGACAAGCCGGTAGGTTCAGGGGCATACAGACTACACCACATGGATGGAACAATCGTCAAGCATCCCTGGAATGCCGCAATGCTGAGGAAGTACTACTAACATGAGGACAATGTCTTAAACCTTATCGTTCACTTTATCTATCTCTTATTTTCTTTACTATGTGTGCAATGTGGTAAAGCCATGAAAGGTACTTAGGGTACCCCACATGTGCAAGTGAAATTTTTAATTCCCTAAGTCCTAGAGAGTGGATATCTATATGGTTTCCTATTCTCATTGGGACAATGAGTCAGTCTTATGTAATGTTCTCCTTTTGATTACCGAATGTGATTATGGTTAAATTTTCTCCATTAATGTGACTCTCTCTTATTACGCCATGTCTTATTCAGCTATAATTGCTCCATTTCAAGATAATAAGGGGAACCTGAGGTATCTGACTCGATTCGATCGTGAAGATCTGTTCGAGGTCAACACCAATAAGAAATAATACAACAAATTTAAAGAGGGAGGGTCAGAGAAGGCCCGAGGGCGAGGTAAACCAGCATACCCTAGCGCCATGAGGTTCCGTTAAGGTATGCACACGCCCACATCTCCATTTTTTTGCTTGAGCCAAGTAAAGAATAGATAAACGAAACGAGGTAGGCAAGCATGCCCCTCTATTCGCATTATTTTATTAAATATTAACTAGAAGCGGACGGCAAAACAAGCATGTTTTTGACCATTTCTGCAAGAAAGAGGGCCAAGAAGGTCCCCGAAAAAAAACAAACAAAAAAAGGGTACCCGGGACACCCTAGAAACTCCACAAGTTTATTTGAGATACGCCATAATCTTTATTTAATCCTAGTTGCGCCAAATATGAATTTTGTTTTATCTTATGATAATGTGCAAATTATTAAATTATTTTGAGATACGCCATAATCTTTATTAAGACGAGCAGTGAGCACATCTACGGAAATCACCATGCAAGCGCCAAAAATACATCAGAGGGGTACCTGGGGTACCCAAGGAACCCCCACGAGTCTACACAAATCAATCATAAAGCAAGGAATTCAATGGTAAGTCGAATAAAGTTTATTGCAAAAGTTTAATACGAATAAGTAGCAAGATTGCCGAGGCAACCTTTCAAAAGACAAGTATCCCAATACATCAAAAGGATGATATCATACTACAAAGGTACAGAAGCAAAGGAAGAAAGTTACTGAGACATCTCGAGATAAAGCTGTAAATAGCAAGTAAGGTCAAGAAGAAGGGGGGGACATCCTCCCCACCGTTCCCCTCAACGGGGGCGTCAATAGGGACACTCGCGGCCAAAAAGCTACTATCTGCAGGAACAGCGCTAGCCGAAGGGAGATCCGCCTGGGGTGCCTGGGGAACCTGGGGTACCTCCGAAGATTGCTGCGGGCTATAGGATGGTGGAGCTTGGGTAGCCCTTTTATCCTCTATCACTTTCAGGATGGCCGACTTGTCCACCCATTTCTCCACCCGGGGTACCACCAACTCAGGCTCGACGCTCCAGACCTCAGTCATGATAAGAGTGAAGGCCTTGTCCATCATCTCCGGTTGGTGAGATAGTAGCTCGCCGTGCTTAGATTTCACCTCTTCCAACTTCCTAGACAATCGACTGTTCTCACGGGCGTGGTCATCCAAGCGCCTTTGCAAAGCCCTGACCTCCTCTCTTAGCTTCTCTTCCCGAGACTGGTCGAGCCTAACCTCACCTCGCAGCCTCTCTACCTCGGTCTGTGCAGCCGAGATGCCACTAAGGTCTCGGAGACCGTGGCTAAGGTAGAAAGCCGCCTACACAAATAATAATAAAGAAAAGGAAAGGGAGTCAGGACGATAAAAAAAAGAAGAGGAAAAGAAATGAGTGAGAGGCGCTTGCGTCATGACAAGCTTTGAGCGCTCGGCTATAGCGCTCATTTAAATCTAATTTATCCACCTCCATTGCCATGTCTGTGGAAATACTCTCAGAGGAATGAAGGAAGCAATCAGTCAGGTACGATATCCGCTTGTTAGCCACCGGATCCAGCTCGCCCTCCATAAGGTCTCCAGGAGCCGAGAAAAGAGAGCCAAGCTTTCTCTTATGGGTAGCTGGGGTACCCCGAGAACCCCCAAGAGAGGAGACTGGCAATTTGCCTTTGCCGCCTGGAACGACGGGAGGTCGGTCACCTTTTGCGGAGGTACCCAAGGTACCGGAGGAGCTGCCGCTCATGCGACTGAAGAAGGCGTCAAAATCTTCGCCAAAAGGGTCTATGCCTATCCAACAAAAAAAAAAGAAGTGAGACAAAGAGACAAATCAGGAAAATAAACAACAGAATCGTCATTGGCAAACAGGCACATTAAGAAAAAATAAGAGATGGCCACCAAAGCATAAAAAAAAGAAAAAAAGAAGTTTGTTCAAATAATGGGGGCACCCCACAGAACCAATGAAGGCGGGGTACCCCAGCTACACCACATAGCCATACGTGAATCGCCTCCCGAAGAAGACTGAAAACTCTCCTTAATCAAACCAGCTCTCGCCAACCGGGAAGTGCACAGAACATCACCCTCACTCTGCAAAATCTGGAACTTCTCTATAACACCATTCACTTTCCTCCCCACTTCATGGATTGGGCACGTTCTCTTGGTCCAAGTGATGTATGCAAAAATCAAAAAAAAAAAAAAACAACGAATAAGAAGAAAATTCATGTGAAGAGGTGTATATATACATAGAAAGGGAGAGAAGAGAAAAGAAACACATACTGTCTTCATTGAAGAAGTTCCGAACTTGCACAACTTCATTTCCCGCTGGAATGCTCTTCCCCCACTCGCCCTCAGCCACAAACCACCCATATCTGTAGCCTTTTTTCAGCAAGGGATCCGGTCTCACCAAATTACCATGAACCCCCCAAGTAGCAAAATAGGCTACGGATAAACCAGCGGGCTTCTTCAACTGATAAAGCCCCCTCAAATCTCTATAAGAAATATCCTCCCCAAAAATATCTAGCCACAAAACCTCCAGACCCGTGAGCAATCTCCAACCGGGTAAGGATAATTGTCCGGGAGCAATTTTCATCTCAGTGAACATTTTTCTAAAAAATGGCTGAAGAGGTAAACAAAGACCTAAGTCAAAAAGGTCGATATGAAGGGCAACACCATCAGAATGAGGGTGCTCGGGGCGCTCGCCCTGACGAGGTACCCTAAGGTGGACAGAATGAGGTATGTTGTATTTGGCTTTAACCCTTTCTAAATCTCTCGGAGTAGCCGGCCTACCCCCTAGTGCATAGAGCTTAGTAGCTACAGAGACAGATGGAGAGATCAGGGGAGGTTCTGGAATGCTAACAGGAATAAGAGATTTGGGTCTGGATGTCTTTGCACGAGTTTTTCTATGGGCTGACTTGGCTGGGTGTTTGCCTTTAATCTTTGATTTTTTACTAGTTTTGGTTCGAGATAACTTGGGACTAGCCAAAGGGGACCCATCATCGTCACTAAGGGATATATGAGGGGCTGAATCAGAAAGGGGAGCCTCCTTACTCGACTCCCCCGGCTCCCTGACCACATTACGACCTTTTTTTCCAACAGTTTTTCTCCCCATCTTGTTCTCCTAAAAACACAAGACACAAGTTGAAAAAGAAAAACTCCACATCAAAATATACCCCCACAACTTCAGACCTCATCCATCACAAGCCAAACACCAACATCCACCAATAAAAGCATAAACAAAAAAGAAAAATGCCAACACTTTGCATGAAAACTAAAAACAAAGCCACAACATCATTCTTCAAAATAAAGAAGTCAAAAATAGGTATGAAAAAATTTATACCTATATCTCACCGAAAGTAGCAAATGTCAGTTGCCAATAAGTAAGTTTTAGACTATAAATCGCCAAGAGAAGCCACAAATCGCCAAAAGTTGCTCAAAAGATGGAGCAGTGCAGAGGCTGTCATAGACACAATAAAACATGTTAGAGATTAAAAAAAAAAAAGAGAAGTCTGGAGATATATAAAAAAAAAGAGGAAGTCAAAAAAAAAAGAAAAAAAAAGAAGAAGAAGCTTGGACGTACAAAAAAAAAGGAGAAGTCTGGAGATATAAAAAAAAAAAGAAGAACCTTGGACGTAAAAAAAAAAAAGAGAGAGAAGTCTGGAGATATATAAAAAATAAAGAGGAAGTCAAAGAAAAAAAAAGGAGAAGCCTGGAGATAAAAAAAAAGGGGGGGTAAAGAAGAGGAAGTAAAAAAAAAAAAAGAAGGAAGGAGCTTGGACGTACAAAAAAAGAAAAAGAGGAGAAGTCTGGAGATAAAAAAAAAAGCAAAGGAGAGGAAGTCAAAAAAAAAAAAAAAAGAGAAAAGCCTCCAGGATGATTTAAAAGAAAACAAAAAGAGAGGAGCATGGATTAAAAAAAAAAAAGAAGAAGAAGAAGAGGCCACTGGAAGAAACGAATAAGCAAAATGGGGGGAGAAGATGGCTTACCACAAGGAGATCACTGCACCACCAGTCGAACGCCGTCGTCACGCCACCACTGAAAATCACAGGAGCCAAGGCCAACTAAAAAAAAAAAGGAAAAAAGAAAGAAGAAAAAAGGAAGATGAAGAAAAGAGAAAGAAAATTTGATAGTGGGCTGAGAGCGAGCAAGCAAAAGAAGAAAAAAAAAGAAGAGAAAAAAGGAGATGGAAGACGAAAGGACAAGAAGAAAAAGTAGAATAAAGAAGAAAAAGTAGAATAAAGAAGAAAAAGTGGAGATGGGGTGACGTTGGAGTTTGGAGAAGAAGATGAAAAGTGTTTGGGGATTGTAGAATAAAGGGAAAATAAAAACGTGCAGTAGGTGATTTATATATAAAAAAAAAAAATGTGTGAAGCTGGAGGTTGAAATGATTTGGCTGGTTTTTGAATTTTAAAAGCCAGAGCAAGCAAGAAGCCACTGGAAGTAATTAAATTTGATGGGAGATTATGTTGGGATTTTCAAAATAAACAACAAGAGATTGACATTTACATCAGGGGTGTTAATTAAACCTAACAGTGCACTTTGCACGAAAAGAAGATCAAGGATGTTTGCGTGAGTTTGATTTTTTTTTTAAATTCAAACTGCATGTCAGACGGCTGCCACTTCCCAAGAAAAGGAGAGGGAGACATGAAGACAACTGTACGTTCCCATCGTTAAAAAAAAAAAAAAAAAACCAGGGGGATGTTCCTCCAAGAAGACATGCATTAGTTCAATGTGTAAATATCACCACGTGTCACACACAGTTCCTCCAAGAGTTTCTTGTGCCTCAATTACATTCGCCACAAAGAAACTAGGGGGATATTGTTTGGGAAGGAAATACGAGACCAATAATGAAGCGCCACGTGTCGATATTTAAGAGATTAATTTGTCTCGGGTACCTTGGATACCTCGGATACTCTAGGTACCCCGGCTACCCTAAGGACTTCGGGGGTACCTCAGGTACACCATGAAAGGATATAAAAATCTTCGTAAATATGTGAAGGGATATGTGGGCCCTGAATCGCAAAAAGATCGGTTTGATGCGTGTTGAAAAATAAGGAAATCTTGTGCCGCAAAAGAGGAGACAGCCGCCTGTCACGACAGCAAATCCGCCAAAAGTGTGATATTGTGACAGTTGGGACCACTAGCTTTTCCTGCTACACCTGCAAAATTACAACGGAATTGCAGAGGTACGCGGGACCACTCCACTACGCCTAGCACGTGAATACGCCACAAACTTGCTCTCCACTGATATTTTTGAAACGTCTAAGACGCCTTACGCATAAAAATAAGAATATTCCTAACATGACAGTAGGGAACGCCACTAAAATAGCGCCAGGTGGCACGGCGACTGGGATACACCATATAAATACTCAGGTTTGATTTTTATCAAGAGGGAAGTGAACACACTCACCACCAGAGAAAACTAGGGTTTCTTCAACCTCAAAATCTCCATTACCGAGAGCTTGCAAGCTCTCTAACCTGAGATAACCCAACTCTGACTTGAGCGTCGGAGTGTGGTCGCCGGCCACCCCCGGCTCCACCTCTGACTTTTGTTTGGTTGTTTCGCAGGTTTAAGGCGAGTTTCACCAGCCCTCTGCACCTAAAGTCAGACCCCCTCCACAACCACCGTCGGCTCAATCCTCCTTCACTCCACCAAAAGCCTAAACAGCCCGTACGTGCCGAACAAGCGAGGTACCCCGCTCCCCAACAAAATATAAATTTATTGCTCTTGGGTTGGTTTTGTGGTTTTTTATTCATTGACCCAAAACGAGCCGCAAACAGATGCTTTTAAATCCAATGGTTATATTAGATGAGGACAAAAACTGTGGTATGGTACTACAGTTGCAACATAGGAGGATCCATATAATATAGCTCTTGTTTAAGCTATAGTAGTAAATTGTTTAATAAATACTAATTGTTGTAATTTAAAAGTTAAGTTGATTTGATTTTACATTTGCATAATGAAAATTTTATTATATCTTTACAAATTTGTCAAAATTATTATTTAAAATTTGTATTTACTACATATTATTAATTTTTATTTTATAGTTATAGCTTTTTTTTCCTTTTTTTTCCACAAAATTGTAGCTTTTAAACCATAATACCTTGACACCGAATAGAGCCATAGTAGCCTGTTCCGACTTCTATAATTTTTCCAAATACTTTTCACTCTCTCTTGTCTGTGATTTATACTTCATTCTAATTACAATTTTTAAGTCGTTGACTGATCGATTATGCGAAATGGTAAAAATAATACACCGCACAAATGTAAATTATTTGGATTACGTATTCTAAACTATTAATTTCAATTCAATTTACCTAAAAGTAATTTCGTTTGGAGCGTTTGTAATATTATTTGGATGAGGAATTTGGATTCGTTCCTTGTTCTCCTCTACCCCTAACTAAACATGGAGTCAAGGATCAGATAGCTCAGGAAAATGAGGAAATCGAAAAACTTATGGCAGCATTGAATCTGCACGGGAGAACTTGACGAGCAAGGCATGAAATTGGCTGTAAAAGAAAGTTCAGCTTTTACTGCAAATGGACAGCAGAAGGATTCTTGAACCTAAAGTCAGGAAACGAAGAGGATGTACTAGTACTTAGAATCACTCACTTCAAACGAAGAGGATGTTCAATTAATTAACCAGTCTTATTATTTTCTGAAACAGAGACATACATCTGCACTTGGGATTTTGCAAGAAAACTAATATATTGACAAATATATTATGCTTCAAGCGGGATTTTAAATTGACTCCTTGTCCACGCTAACACTGCACTTGGGAGAGTTGTTTGGCAAATTTTGTAAGAGCTTCTTCATTGGCGCCTCTCTCCTCGATTTTCTCAAACCTGCCAGTCTCCAGCTTAAACATTTGTGCTGCATGTGCATTGAATTGTTAATTTTCCATTGCAAAGATCGGTCTTCGTTGGACGTTTACTTGCTTCACCTTCTTTCCGGAAAAGACTACTTTTACCTTTCTGGAAGAGAGAATTTATTACATAGGTCGATCGTAGAACATCAATAAAGAGTTGAATATGTTGATAAATAAACAAGATCACCGGAAAGGAAGAAAATACTGTAACGAGAACAGCGATCCATAATCTTTCGTGGTTGAAGAAAATGAAAAATGTAGTAGAAAACACTACCATCATTGTTAGTATTGATATGAAAAGTGTTAAAAGTCCAAACAGCAACTTTCCTGGCAACAACTCGAGGAAATCTTCTTCTGCATACCGCGAGGTGAGAATGGATAAGAAGTTTACTATTGAGGCAGAGGAGGATACAAGAGATATCGCATCGGAAATGGCAAAAATCTGGAAGGAAACTTTTTTATCGAAAAAAGGAAGCCCTGTTTCTCCTTTGGTGCCACCTGGTACCGTGAAAGCTGCGGCGAAAACCACGGTAGCGATAAGTGTTGCCACAATCATACAAGATGTTGCAGTATCCTTCATCCATTTCTCCCCTTCTTCTCTCAACTTCTTGTGCTCCTTGGTAAATAAAGCTCTAGGGGTCTCATGGTGTCTGTTTTCTTTTTCAACAAAACTTGATTGAATAACATTTTTCACTTCCTGTAGGGTTAATGTTTTGAAACATCTCGTTGTGAATGAAAGAGCAAGATTAAACTTATCAAAATTATTTTTATAATTTGTTTTATATAGACAGACTGATGTGTCGTAAAACTAAAGTCCATTGTAGAGTAGTCTGATTAATATCAAGTTTCCTTCATCTATTTTTAACTGCTATAACTAAATATCATCCTACCCAAGATTCTTGTCGTAAAACAAAATAACGAAATTAAGAAATAATGGAGCAACTGTATTTTACTCCCCCCCCCCCCCCCCCCCCCCAAAACAAAACACTTTGAACGAAAAGTAAAATAAGTAAGGAACCTGACTTTAGAAGAACATGCAAAGAAAAAACCAGCTCAAGAGAACTAACACATAGAAAAATAAAAAAATAAATGCATGAATGCAAATCAGTATAATATAAAAAAAGTAAAAAAAAATCATAAAAAGAAAACCATTAGCATCAGTCTGTAATTAAAAAAGGGAAAATATGAAGACTTTGTAGTCATAAAATAGTTGATGTATATGCATAGTAGAATGGATCAAATATTTTACCCTGAACCACAATAACTCTCGCTGCATTTGGAGAGCCGCTCCTGATACAATGTTGAGACGATCTTGTGGGGCCAATTTTCCAGCTAAATGCAAAATATTGTTACCAGTTTCCTTTTCTTGCGAAAGTACTATTATATCCTTAATCGCACCTATCTCATAAATGAGCTTGAAAACGTCCTCATGCCGCTCCGAAACAGCATAATGAAATATGCTACAAAATTTTTCATCAACTTTCCATACCAGATCGGGATATTCACGAATAAGTATCGTTAAAAACTCAAAGTTCCCTTGTTTTGCAGCATCAAATATTAGTGGCCTAGGTTTCATAATTAGTTCTAAAATTTCTGATTCTTCCAACAATACAATCTTTTCCCAAATGCGTTCCACTAATAATTTCATTGCTTGCTTCTTCCTTTTATTTTCTACATCTTTGTCACCTGAAAGTTTCGATTGCAAAATCAATGCAGCAAAATAAATCACCACGAGTGTTAAAATATGATGAGGCATATGTATGCTAAAAGTTTCAGAATTGAAATGACTAACCAAGATTGAAGCGTCTACTTAAAAAACCTCCCTGATTTGGATTGGGGAAGTCAGAAGACTTCAGATTCTTTCGAGCCAACAGATGCAGTGCTGTGACTGCTTTCTCACGATTTCTTTTAGGCCGATAAGTGGCTAACTGTGGGTAATCTCCAAGCAACTGCAATGCAACATCTGGGAACAAGAAGTTTGCGTTTAGTACCATAGAGCAATGTGCATTAAGATAATATAAGAATTAAGGACAGTGTTTACCATACAACTCGGTTTCTACTAAGGTGAGAAGTAAGTTGAAGCGATCCATAGCTTTCCAGGAATTTTTAGTTGGTTCATAAAGGTATTCTACCATATCTTTATGGCCCAATGATGCAGCCATCTGAATTGGCAGTGACCCATCTTCATCTCGGATCGTTGCTATTTTTTTATTATGGTCCATCATCTCTCTAGCAAGTTCTACCTTTCCGGACGCAGCGGCAAAGACAAGAGCTGTACATTTCTTTTTTTCATTTTGCTTGGCTAAATTCTCTGGCTTCATAATTTTCACAAGTTCCTTCGCAAAACCAATACGCTTTGCCACAGCTGCAACGTGAAGAGCAGTGTCTCCTGCTGCTGTGATCGCTTCTAGGATATCACCCTCATAAACGTCATAAATACCTTTAGCCACCGCCCAGTCCCCATTCAGCGCAGCTCGGTACAATTTTAATCTTCTACGTCTGATGCCTTCAGTCCATTTGAAAAAAAGAAACAAGTTATACATTAAAAAAAAAATGATAGATGTACGAAAAAAGATTGGGCCACGAACCAATAGAATAACGATACTTGTATATACATAAATGGCAAGTGCTAAGTTACGTTTTTCAATGTAACTTACACAATTCATCTCAATCACACAAAATTATGAGACTCGTAATTTGTGTGGTTGAGATGAGTTGTGTATGTTACATTAAATGTAACTTAGAGACTCCCTATACATAAATTATTTAAAGAAAATGATTCATCTTTTATTTAAAATTTTCTAGTCTTTTAACACTTTTGTCTCCTTTTTTATACCGGTGGAAGTATCAAATGTATAGACAAATTAAATTAAATCAAACAGACTCCTTGCCTCTACTGTACAGAGATTTTTAAGTGTCGCTAGTAATTGTGGAAGTATTATTTGATTTGTTATCCTGGGCCTCAATTGTAGAGTTTGGAATGATGGCCACTGTGTTGGGCTTTGGTTGTATTTGTGTGTACATATATAGTATTTAAAAGAAAAAAAAATCTATTAAAAAACATCAAGATCCAGAGCGCATGAAATTATAACTATATATAATTTAGACTTCAATTTAATTAATGGCTATATACATATGACTTGTCATTATTTAATAAACAGGCAACATAATATTATGTCATTGACAATGAAAAGTACACTCAACCGAAATCTAATAGATGTCAACTAATGATTGGTGGTAGATCACTTGTTATTCATAATGTTATTACCCTTATACTAAACAGTAAACACCGCCTAAGTTCACTCTCATATCTACTAGTGATGATTCTTGAGGTAGTAGCAATACTTAAAACAACTTCAAAAGGGCAGGAATTGGACTACCAAAATTTCTAAAATTGGACAAATGATAATTCATTTTGAAATTCTTGATGTGAGAGATAAAGCTCCCAGCAATGCTTTGATGGTCATAGATGATAGACGAAATTATCAAATTAAAGGCCACAAATAAATAGATATGAATAAGAAATAAAAGTATAAACATGTGACAGCACAGCATACCATACAACAACAGTTGACCATCATCATCATCATCATCAGGTGTACAGCAATCATCCTCATCTTCAGCTTGGGAGGCATCGTCCTCTTCTATATCTTCAGCTTGGGAGGGATCGCCCTCTTCTTCAGCTTCGGAGTGATCATCCTCGTCTTCTGGTGTGGCTTTCAAAGAAGAAGCACCTCGTGACCTCTTCATCTACTACATACAAAGTTTAGGAAGATAACGTTCTTATTACTTTTGCAAAAGTGAGAAACGGATTGCTATTATACAACTCAGAACGGTACCTCATATATATAGAGAGAGAAGGGGGGGGGGGGGGGGGGGGAAAAAGGAGAGAGAGTTTTTCCTTAACGAGGGTACTCTAACTTTGTTAAAAGTGAGTATTCACACTAAAATATAATAAAATATAAATTTTAACATATTAAAAATTATGTTTTTTTATCTATTAATATAATAATTTATTTTTTTATTTATGTCATCTTCATTTTATTAAAATAAAAAATTTTCATTAAAAAATTATATATATATATATAAAGCGTAATTCAATGAAGGTCATGTGCTTCATGTCTTGAAAAAGCAAATTTGCAAATACTAAGCGACAAAGGTACGTAGGTTGGGTTAATAGCACTGTAGAGGGCGGCCCTGCTGGTCTAAGGAGAAGCCGGGGGACCATGGCCGTAATGGGGACAGCAAATTATCATTCAATTTTGTGTTGCCGTAATTCTGCTGGGATGGGGATTATTTTCTCTCCCAACCTTTCTAAATTTTTAAGGATCTATTGACATATGTTGTTAATAAAATTAAATGAATAAAATTTTACTTTAATTAATTGTTACCTAAATAAACATCTAAACTCACCTGACTCTTGTCAAATTTTTTTTTTCCTACGAATTCTTTCCATCTCAATTCTCAACACACATCCTGCTCATAAAAATACCGTAGCAAAAAGCACAATAAAAAGTATAGTAACTAAAGAATTCAATTGTTTTACAGCAACTAAAGAATTGAAGATCATATTTATTTTTATTTTTCCGGAAACAGCATAGAAAAACAGCAAACAACAGCTGCAAACCCTAGAAAAACAACAGAAAATCAATTATAAACCTAGAAAAATAGCTAAACGGCAGCAAAATTGAGCAATAGAATTATATGCCCAATAACAGTAGCTTATGAAGTAGCAATAATAATTTCGTTCATGGAATTGCAGCTGAGAGTGAAAACAACAATTATAGAACCCATAAAAAGATCAGAAAAAGGAAAATTTTGAAATTAAAATGCAAACTTTATTGTCGATTTCTTTTCTCCAATTTGTTATTTGCTATTTTTATCTTTATTTTGATTTTTTTTTTGGGCAAACCAACCAGGTAATTACTTTGGCTCGTATTAAATTGAGACCAAATTTTAACTCTATTAATTTGTAATGGTAAATTGAACTGATTCGAACCTCAAACAAATTTTAAGTTTAGTACGGTTTGCGTTAACCCAAACTAAATGTTCACCCTTAACTAGAGCTACCAATTTAATCAGATTGTAAAACTTGTAATTAATCAAGATTGCAAAGCTTGTTTTGGTCCATTCGAAACTTTCCTTGCGTGCTCTACTTCTTTTTTTAATCTTGGAAAACAAATCCTGTGTCAAATAAAGAATATGCAAATAACGAAATAATTTATTATTCTTAAGGTAAATTTGGCTTTACCTAAACCCTAATTTTTTTTTTTAAAAAAAGGCAGTAAGTTTCAATTTATAAAAAAAAAAAAAGAGAACCCTAATGTAGTTTAAACTTATATAATGAAATAGCTATTTAATAATGAAAAAGTGAAAAGGGACTATCAAAGACACTTGTAGTTTCTCTAAATATATAAGTCCCAAATAGTCTTTTATATTGAAATGAAAAAATTTCGAAAGATTATGAAGTATTTCTATTGTACTACTCCTATCTATAATAAAGTATAACACAATATAAATACTCTTGAATCTCTCCAATAACTCATTCCTTCGAAGTTCTGTAACATCTCTTAGGGAAATTTAGTACAGTGGAAGTCTAAGCATGTTTACGATGTTAGGGGTAATATTGTCAAAAAAGATAGAGTAATTAGTGGGATAACCGTGAATATATATATTAAATAAATTGGGTAATATAAAAGTGGAAAGGGCATTAAATTTAAATGGTCAAAGAGTCTTGTACAGATCAGATTTGAGAGTCAGTAGTTAGAGAGCGGAAGTAACGGATACTAGGCGACAAAGGATGGGTTGGTAGCACGGATACTAAGCGACAAAGGCTGAGTTGGTGGCACTGGCACCGGCACCGTAAATTTGTTTTTTTTTAATTCTCCATTTTTGTAGGGACGTAAACAAAGACTTTGTATTAAATTGTTGACGTAACAGTTGGTCCTAGTTTCCATGACCAAAACTTTGTGCTTAGTCCCAGTCCACCAATTTTCCACGACCAGCTCTTTGTACTTCTCTTAAAAAAGGAAAAATAAAAAAAATGAAAAAAAAAGTAGAAGAGGAGAGAGAGAGAGAAAGGCGAACCTTATTATTTAGTTAAGGTATTGATGTAAGATGGTTATATAAAACGAAAAGAATATTTATTAAGGATAATAACTTGAGTTATTTTATTTTAGAATTATAGTATATGATTTTGAAGTTTATAGAAAGATATTAACAACGTAGTGCGAAACACTCTGTATTGGTCAGTGGATCGTCCCAAAATTCCATTATTTTGAGTTGAAATTGCAAGCAAAACGTATTTTCTTAGTTTCCTTCTAGATTTTACCTATTTCTCTAGAAATCATTTATGTGTCTTTTTTTTTAATTTCCTTTTAGTTGGTAGAATTTTATCATGTTAACATAATTCTTGTTTGCTTTTTTCTTTTTTCTTTTTTTGGGGTAGATTCACCTTGTAGAAAAAAAAGGGTGCGGATCTCTTAGGAAAATGATTTAAAATATCTAAAACTAAAAATAGTGGTATTTGCTAGCTCTACTAACTAGTCAATTCTCTTTCACTTAATTCTTATTTCATGGCCACATATTTTTCCGGCTAAGTAATGAAAAACTGGTGCCAAAATTATAATTTATATTAAGATTTTATCAATAAAATTTCAATTATTCAAAATCTTTATTTCTTTATTTTATCTTCTTTACGTTTTCATTTAGTGGGATACCATAAATTAGCATGTGACTTGTAGTCTAGTGCCAATCAACATTATCCCTACTTTCACAAATGTATTGACATATTGTTTGTTTGCGATGATCTCATTTAAATGATGTAATCAATGATGTCAATCCAGATCAGCATTGATGAAATTTTGTGATTATTAATTTTATACGTAATTGACTTGGGAGCTGGAGATAACATTTTCTTATATATATTCTTTCTTATTATTCATTATTTTTCTAATCTTTTTATACGCTTAAAATCCTCCGGATATATTATATATGATTCATTTATCAGAAATGTTTTAATACTTGGTGAAATATTACTTCTTATTTATTTACGATTTATCAACAAAGAAGAAAAATAATATTCCAAAAGCACCCAAAATATTTTCCCACATCTTGATTTAAACAGCAAGGCATTCAACGTACTTCACTTCTCAACCCGTAAGAAGCAACTCAAGCAAGAATGTGGACGCGAAATCTGAAGCGTTGGATCCATAGCAGAACTTTTGGAGGCCGTTTGGCAAGCATGGTGGGCCCCAAGTTGTCCACAAATAAATTCTAACAGCTGCGTTTGAAATTAAAATAAGCAAAATCGAAATGGACAGAAATAAATATTGAATGTTCAGGAGCCATGTCAATTGTTTCTCGGAAAATTTACAAAAATAACTATAAAAATTTTACTATTTTCACAATTAACTCTTTAAATTTTTTTCTATCAACATTAACCAAACACACGCTTTTCTCCCCAAATTACCCTTATTTACAAACTAAAAACAACTTTTTTCTCCCCTTTCGTCATAAATGCCGACAGAGAAAAATAAAAGTAAAATTCGATCATAATCTATCTGGATCCAACACTAATCGGCATCACTTAGTGGTATGAGTTATTTTCTGAACTTGCTCGAGAGTTTCAGTAAACTGCGAGTCGTGGATGAATCTGGCGACAAGTGCCTATCGCACGAAATCTCGTGCGATAGGAAGTGTGTCGCACCAAAAGGCAGATTCATTGCAACTGACTATTAATTTGATAGTGCTCAAATAATTTATTTTTTTATAATTTCAGGCTTAACGGATTCAGTTGTACTTGAATTGTGTTATGATGGTTGGTGGAAGACGTTAGAGGATGACCTTATGGAGTATGTGAATAGTAAAAATAGAGCTTTTTTTGTTGGGAAAAATTGTATGTTCGATCAGTTTTTGGCAAGAGTATACGAGGTGTTATAAATAAATCATAATGAATATAGTATCACAATGAAGATAACTTTGAGGTCTAGTAACACATTATATCGTATATGTGCACTGCCCATGGATATATTTGATGATGAAATGGTGAGAGTTGTGTTGCATATGGCATCTAATGTAGCTAATTTTGGATGCATTCCTATATTCGTTACCACATCACCTTGAGTTCCGAGCGAAGATATTGAGCCACATGTCGATACAGAAACTTCTTTTAGAGCAAATATGTCTAGCCCCGATAATGAAGAAGAGGTGTTGCCAAGGACAATGTCGTTGCAGCAATATTACTCTCCAATCCACGACAATTATGACAACATTGATGACAACGACATTACATTACAGGATGTTAGAGCAACGGTATTTCCAATAACGACGTTGTTGGAGCAACGATATTCTCTATATCACAACAATGATTTCCGAGACAATGATGATCTTCATGATGAGACAGAGGGGGATAATATTTGTGCAGAACCTTTTAATAGTATGAGGGATACTCATTTCAATAATGATGGTGATGATGGAGGAGCCGGTCCTTCGAATATTCCGTTGTTTCAGCATGAGGATGAGTGTGAAGACAATACTCATGTGAATAACAGAGGCAATAGACCTATTCCTCCTATGGTTCGATCGAGAAGGAGTATTGACCCCTTTCACAAGTCTTGCTCTAATTTTGCCTTCAAACATGGTTGCTCCAAGCTTTCTTAGCAGTTGTGACTCATATGATATTAGTGTGGGTAAAATATTTGCTAAGAAGAATGAGTTTATATTATAACTACGCAAGGTTTCCTTTAGGGATAAATTTGATTTCAAGATTGCACGGTCTACAATGACACATTTCGAGGCTCACTGTTATTTGGAATCATGTAAAATCATATTCGAGCAACTAGAAGTTCGAACGAGCAAAATGTTCCTTGGGCAGTGCGGAAAATTGACAATGTACACACTTGTCATAATGAGGTATTGGTTGATGGACGTCATTAAGTAAAGTGCTGGGTTGTCGGTCATATTATCGCAGATAAATATATTCAAGACAAGAGGATTTATACTCCGAATGACATAAGAGCAGATATGCAACAGGAATACGGTGTTCAGTTAACATACTAGCAGGCATATCGGGCGAGAGAAGTTGGTCTTGAAATAGTTCGAGGCAACCTTGCAGAGTCATACAACTTACTCCCTAAATACTCTCACTTACTAACTAAAGCGAATGAGGGTACGGTCACTCACCTCGAGCGGGATGGAGATGGTAATTTCTTATACTATTTTCTAGCACTTGGATCTTCCATCAAGGGTTTTATGCAGTACATTCGGCCTGTCATTATTGTAGATGGTACTCATCTCAAGAGGCTATATCGTGGAAGTATGTTCGTAGCAACATGTCTTGATGGTAACAATCATTTGTATCCATTAGCTATTGGGGTCACGGATTCAAAAAACAATGATGCTTGAGAATGATTTATGATGAAGTTACACGAAGTGATTGGCGATAGGCCTGAGTTGGTTATTATTTCTGATCGATGCACTGCCATAATGAAAGCCATTCTTAAAGTATTTCACAATGCAACTCATGGCGTTTGTTTTTACCATGTGAAATGTAACATTAAGTCACGGTTTAGGATGTCCAAAGCTATTTGGGATGAATTTGAGCCTGCCTTTATTAATGAAAAAAAAATATATGGCCACGAATAATTTAAAAGACAGCTTGAAGGGTTGTGGATGATCCACTCGGGTGTGACTGATTACTTAAAAAATAATGTCGGTACGTGTAATTGGGTAAGGTCTCAATTTGAAGGTAGGAGGTACAATATACTTACCACCAACATCGCGGAGAGTGTTAATTCTTTCATGAGGGAACCGCAAAAATTTCCTGTTACTCATCTTGCTGATTACTTTAGGAAAACATTGCAGCAATGGTTTTATAATAGAAAAATTATGGCTGAATCAATGAGTACTCGGCTAACAACATGGGCGGATGAAATAGTCACTGAGAGGAGAACTATAGCTGAATCAAGAATAATAGTTCAGCCGGTGTCTCCGCATCGATTTCAAGTTATAGGTAGTGAGATTAAGGAATGTTGGTTGACTTGCAAAAGAAAACTTGCTCCTGTAGAGTGTTTCAACTTGATCAGCTTGTATGTCCCAGTCTGGAATGCGTGGCATGTAATCCTTCACAGTGAGCCAATATTTTCTGCTACTCTCCTTTGCATTCGGCTTAAGGGTTTGTAAAACGTCCCCATGTCATAAATTCAATCCAAAATTTTAAGTAAGTATACATAACTTAAATTTAGTAACGTTAAAAAAATAACTAATACATATTACTTACAAGACAAGATTCGTCGTTGAAGAACGAATAAACCTCAGCAAAGTTGATTCTCGAAGACGCCATGGGCTTCCATTGCACGATGCGGGGAATCTTCTTCTTCGTTTTCACGACCCATGCTGATGGCAAACCTCCGATCGCTTCGTAAATCCAAGCCTACAACAACCAAAGTGAAAAACCTATTAAAACAATTATCAAATATTTAATACTATAAAACTTATTAATAAACAAAAAAACAACGCACTTGAACCCCGCACGTAAAGCCGTAAAGATTGTACTTTTCAATGTTATGATCTGAGTTTTTCAATCGAGTCGTCTTAAATTTCTCATCTTTCTCGAACAGTGCATTGTCAAGACTCTCGTATATCATTTCCCACGACAAAAGACCCCATGGACGCTTTCAGAAGTACTCTATATCATTTACTTCGTTAAGCCATAAGAAATTGATTTGACAGTGATTTTTTCTTGCATTTAGAACTCTGTCCTCAAAATAAAAGAGCATAATCTTTAATGTGTCAATATCGTCCATTGCCTCGAATTTCAACTTCTTAAATAATGCATTGAATTCCTTAAGATTGATCTTGCGACGCACACCGCTAAAATACGTATTCCGTAGCCTGTGCACTGTTTTGTTATTTATTAATTCGATATCTACACTATATGAAAGTCCTGTAACCAGGCACCATTCTACAATTGACGAGCGAATCAAATGCTCACCAATTTGAAACCATAACTGATCCTCACGGCTATCTTCTTCATGGGCCACTTGCCTCAGTAAAAGATTGTGCAAAATTACCCCACTAAATGGAAAGTTTCGACACTCCAAGAAATGTCCAAATATGTCCTTCTTGAACATATTCAACTGCCGCTTTGTTAATTTTTCCTTGATGACTTTTATGACCGAAAATAAATTACACATGCTCGAAATTCGACCCGGAAAGTGATCGGCATAACGAAAATACATCTTGCCTACTTCGATTTCTGATAATTCTGATTTCACCATGTATCTGTAATATTTATAACATTATTACATTGCATTTACAACAAAAATAAAATAAATTGACTTGACGGAAAAAAAAATTAAACCCACTATAATTTGGTGCGACAGATAAAAAATTAGTGCGACAGCAAGCCTCTCGCACCACGCTACTGCCCAGCGACGGGCTGTAGCGGGGCGCGAGCTCTAGCGCCCTTCGCTAGACAGCGGTTCTACACCATATGTGCAGCACCATTCAACCCAAAATAAGTGAAAGAATAAATCAGTCCCAAAACAACACACTCCCAAAACAACAACAACCACCACAAACACCACCACCACCACCAACATCATTATTCTCAAACTACAACCACTATTATTCTAAAATTTCATTTTAAATTAATGAAATATAAATAAAATGGCTAACCTAGGTTTTGTTGAAGGTCGTAGATGATCGAACGCCGATGATGGATGGAGCCGCCGCCGACGAGGGCTGATGTTTCCGCCGACTATGGATGTTTCTTCGGTTTGGGAGAGATGAATGAAAGAGAGATTGTTGGGGGAGAGATGTGAGAGGGATATTTTGGTCTGAAAGATTTTTTTATGGCTAATGTTGATAGAAATTAATTTCGAGGGTTAAGATAGAAAAAACACAAATTTTTATAGCTATTGGCATAAATTTCCCTTGTTTCTCGGGATCGTTTGTTTCTGTTCGCCAGCTACTGCTGGGGCGTTACGTAAATGCCTAGTGGTCATTTATTTATTTACGTATTTTTAATCTCCGTCGTCTTACGAAGCAAAAATTTATTATACATCGTGTTTACCAAGTCAGTGAGGGTGATTGGTGCACGTGGTATGATTCCACATATTGTTGTTTTTTAAATCATTGCATCAGATTGAACCTTACTAAAAAAAAAATATCAGTAAAAATTAGTGTTTAAAATTTATTCTACGTCGGTGTTCACCAAATCAGTGAGGTGATTGGTGCACGTGGTATGATTCCACATATTATTGTTTTTTAAATCATTGCATCAGATCTCACCTCTTCAGAACTGAATTGAGCTTTTAATATAATTTTTTAAAAATAAAAATTCATATGGTAATTAATATTTAATAAATAAAAATAATAAAGCATTTAAATTCTAACCACAAATGATATACTGTCACTAGAAAAAAACATCGACACAATATTAACTTACATTAAAAAAGATTATAATCCCAAATTTGGATCTCTCATAACGACGCAACATATTTTTAGTTGAACCAATTATATATAATACAAACGGCGGGTACCTATTTTGGCTACCTTACTCTTAACTTGCTCTTTTCTTTGTTGTTTGAGCTTTGTTCATCTTCTTTCCTATTGTCTCGTCACGGCATCTCAGAAAAATGTTTGTAACTCGGTTCCCTGTGCGTGCAGTCTCAGGTTTTTCACGGGACTTTAAGCTTAGCTCTTTCTTTTCCTCTTTTACTTTATTTCATTCTTTCTCTCGAGATCTCAGAAAATTCATCTCTTTTTTTTGGTCCCTACTGTCTTAGGTTTTCGGCCGACTTTGACCAATCATACAATTGCGAGTCGTTTAGTGTCCAAACCACTCGGTTCGTATCCTTTGCAACAGTCAAGGCAACTTCGTTTAACCGCCGAATACCAACCAGATAGACAAGGTAACTATCTCTCGCCTCTCCAGTGCCAGGTCCCTCTCTCTCTCTCTCTTTCTGGGTGTGTGTCTATTTTTATTTTATAATTATGATCGGCGTTGATGGAAATGGACCACGAAATGCTTCTCGCTTGTAGGAGATCCGATCCGCTAAAGTTTTAGATTTGAAAACACAATTCATCATTTCATCTTTCTGAAAACTAGTATTTGACTCAAATTCTTTTATTAAAAAGAAGAAAAATTAAGAAAGCATCTGAAATTAATACTACTTCCATATTTAGAGCATTTTCTTTGGTTTTGATCTCAAGGAGCAATTTTTCTTTAAGAATTTACAGCTTTTTTATCTGAGAAAAACTTTACGCATACCTGATAGTTGATTAAGGGATTTTCTTCCAGGGAAAACAGGTTGTAATTTAATACGGTAGATAAGTTATATTCTCCAATCATTTTGTGGGTACCATATTCATGCTAAAAGTCTTTATCTTGAAAATAAGAAAGGCGAGGTTGGACTCTTCCTCACGTGAATAAGGAGGCAAGAAGGAGATAGGATTGCCATTATACTAACCATTTTAGACAGCTTTGGTTAGAATATTTGACACTTTATTTCATTTCCATTTTTATTTACTCGAATTATTGTAGCTGCGCAGACTTGACTTTATTCCATCCTCTGAAATTCTAGATCTTTTCTTATTTTATTCCCTTGTTATATTTTTATTCTCTTTATTCTTTTTTAACAACCTGATATTTTTTTTCTCCTAATAACTTTTTCATTTTTCATTTTTTCGGTCCTTTTGTTTGCTAAACGGCTAGTTTAGTCGAGAGGGAGCACGTTTTCTGTCAATAATTTATTATTTTCTGAAGGGGATTTCAAGATCATGTAATCAAAGTGTTTAGGGAGTGGCTCGAGATTTTCTCGTTTTCTAAATTTTGCGCGAGTGAAACTTAGATGAGTGATTGATGATTATATTTAATCTCTTTAATTTTGCGAGAGGAAAAATAGTAAATATAGAATTTTAGTACTAAAAGACATGTACCATAGGATCTATAAAATCTTAAAAGGGCTTATATATTGAGAATATTTTAATCCTTAATTTGTCTTGAATTAAACCTGTAAGTAAACCCAACCAAGTGTAATTTTTTTTAAAAAAATTTTTATTGTCTTGTGGGAATTAGCCACAGCTTAATTTCAGGGTTTAAATCATTGCTCAAGGATTTATCCTTCGAAATTTGACTTCAAATCATGGTCGAGAACAAAATTTTGAAAATAAAAGAGAAATTATTTGAGTTTCAAATATTCGGTAAATCTATTAAAATAATTCTCATAAATTCATAAAATTTAAACTCTCTCATAAATTCATAAAATTTAAACTCGAACATTAAGAATTATAGAAGTCGACACTTATTTGAAAAAATACATATAAAAGCCAACAGCCCACAAAATTTACAATACCAAAAGATCAAGTGCCAGCAACAAGACCACCCTTAATCACAAACATTTATCCTTATTGTGCTTTGAAAAAATCAATATTTTTAGTACATCTTGCTCAATCTTACATTTTGTTATTATTTAATTTCGTTCCCGAAATTTTTTTTCTTTTAATATTCGCCATTGAGATGCAGGTGAAAAGATAATGTTTATATTTTAAAAAAAATTACTAATTTGATTTATGAATACTTTTGTAATTTATTTTTTTTGTAAATATATATATATATATATATATATATATATATATTATAGCCTAGAATTTTAAATTTTGAAAAAATTCAAAAAAAATATTAAATCGTGTGGTTTAATATTATATTTTAATAGTTTTTTCCATATTTTTCCAAACTTCAAAATTTCAGACCAGATTTGTACTTTATACATAACACACATATTGTCATTCTCCAGTGATGGCATATATAAAATATAAAAAAAATACAGATTTCAATAAATTAGAGATTGCATTTTTTTGTATGTTAGTGTATTAAATTTTGTTTTTGGCTATAAAGTGAGGATGCTATTAATAAAAAAAAATAGATTTTAATATACTAATAGACAAAAAAAATATAGTTTTTAATGTATTGAAATATATATTTTCTGTTTGAAATTCATTTTTTTGTCTTTTAATTTATTTCTAACTTTAATAAAGCCAAGATTCTTTATTGAAAACTTTTTCTCTCTCTTTATATGTATATATATATATATTGAAGAACGCTCATAGATATTATCGGTTTTCTTTGATACTAGGTTGTAACTAACAGCCAGGTGAAAGCAAGATAAAATAGGACTGAATTCATTGTTATTCTTTGGTGTTGTAATTATCTCTTTTTCCATTTTTCAGGTACGGCGGTCCCCAGAGCAAGGAAGAAAAAGGAGGATGATGTGAAAGTTTTGGAAGCTAAGCTGGCTCAAAAAGATGAGGAAATTGAAGAGCTTAAGACAGCAATTCACTCTATTCTGGCTCCTTTGAACGAATTGGTTAAACAACGTCCTAAGCGAAAACAATCTCCAAACCCTGATGGCGAGCCAAAAAGCAAAAGGCGTCGCGTTACTCCAAGTAACAACAATTCAGGTCATGACAACAGCCAAGGAGACCAAACCGCATATAGTCCTGCTACTTCAACAGTTACGGGCTATCTTCACCTTTAGCCGTCTAAGTAGGCTTGAGCTAAGAGTCCGTTACTCGTCTACAAATTTTATGATGCAATGTACTCAAAATAAATTAAAAAATAATAATTTGACGGAGAACCTTATAATATTCTGATAAATATAATTTTTATAAATTATAAAAAAAATTACAAATAAAAGGTAAAATAAATAAATTCATATGAAATTATTAATCATTAAAATAATTAATATGCTTTCTACAAAATTTTAGAGAAAAGTAGTTTACTCTTTTTACTTTTATTAAACAAAGAAAAAAAAATCACCCATCAATTAGAAAGACTGAAAATAGGTGGAGTAACTTTTATTGAATTTGTTTAATCACAAGTTTTATATTTATTATAGGACATTTATAAACTTCTTCTTTTTTTTTAATTTTCTATAATAGTAGTTGTTTACCACACAAGCTAATTAAGCGAAATTATTTATCTTGATGTGGATCAAGCTCAAATAAAATAAAATAAAATTCTATATTACTAGACGTATATATGATATTAATAAAATTAGCTATAATTTTATGTTTTTTTTACATATTTCATGTAATTTTAAACTTTGCTCCTTACTCATACTTAGAGATCATTTAAAGTTGTTGGTGAGGAGGTGTAGAAGGGCAAAAAATTACCTCATCTTACAACAATTTTGAAAAACATTGACATAAAAGTTTTTCAAAATCGTATTACATTAACCAAAAACTATAATTATTCAACTTAAGTAAAAAAATTAGTAAATATATAATGTAATCAATATTATAATGAGTTTTTATTTTACATTTGTAGTTCTTTTTTTCAATAACTCTTATATTAATTGATTTATTTTACATTCTATTCATATGTTTTTGGTGTAATTCACACTTAATATTGATTTATAAACTTTATGTTACAATTGTAAGTTTTTGTTTTGTTTACTATTAAGACATCAATTTATCAGTTTTATATTATTTTACTTATTTTTGCATTCCATTTACAAGTCTTATGTTTCATTTTCAAAAATTATTTTCTATTTTACACTAATGTTGACTAGTTTTATGTTATATTTGTAGGTTTTTGTTTTATTTACTAGTAATACATCAATTATCAGTTTTATATTAATTTACTTGTCTTAACTTCTACTTACAAGTCTTACGTTTCATTTCCAAAAAAATTATGTTTTATTTTGCACTTAATATTGATTTACTAGTTTTATGTTATCTTTGCAAGTTTTTATTTCATTTACCAGTAATATATCAATTTACTAGATTTATATTAATTTACTTATTTTACCTTCCATTTATAAGTCTTCTATTCTATTTAGAAAATTTATGTTTTATTTATAATTAATGTTGATTTACTAGTTTATGTTAGATTTGTAAGTTCTTATTTTGTTTAACAATAGTATATCAATTTACTAGTTTTCTATTAATTTTCTTGTCTTATCTTTCATTTACAAGTCTTATATTCTATTTTTAAAATTTCTGTTTTATTTTACACTTAATTTTGATCTACTAGTTTTATATTGTATTTACAAGTTTTTGTTTTATTTGCCAATGATATATTGATTTACCAATTTTATATTAATTTACTTATTTTGCGTTTCATTTACAAGTCTAGCTTATGTTCTATTTCTTAAATTTATGTTTATTTTATAGTTAATGTTGTTCTACTCGTTTTATGTTATATTCGTATGCTTTTATTTTTTTAGTAATACATTAATTTATCAATTTTATATTAATTTACTTGTTTTATTTTTCATTTCTAAAATTTATCTTTTATTTAAGAACTAATATTGATTTACAAGTCTTATATCATTTACATGATTTATGTTTAATTACGATATAAAAATCACAGCGTCATGGAATGACCCAATAATCTAATTTTCAAATAATAAAGTCCACATAAAATAGATTTTATGTAGGGAATTATAGTAAGATGAGACCTTGATTTTATGAGAGGCCCTAGGCAATTGCCTTAATTGTCTAACAATTGAGCCGCTCATGTGTAGATTTAGTTATTTGAGATATATAATTTAGAAGTCCTTTGGAGAGCTTTAAATATGGAAATAACAAGTGAATTTTATTTATAATGCCTAGAAATTATTTTCAAAAGTAGATTATTGCCCTATTTGATATTAATGGTGGGCAGTTATAATTTAAAATTACAATACTAAAGTGTTTTGTGAACATTATCAATTTTACTTAAAAGTTAAGTTGATTTGATTGACCTCTTGCATGAACAAAAATCTATAATATCTTTATTATTTATACCTAAATTTTTATTTAAAATTCACATTTACTATACAATATTAATTTTTATTTTATAATTATAGCTTTTTTTTATAAGAACTACAGTTTTAAAGTTACAGTACATCAATATCAAACAATGCATATGTAGGGGCCAATTTGGTTGGCATCTAATCACGGTTGTCAAAATCCAAAAAATAAACCAAATTTTATCTATTAAAAAATCTAATAAAGCTTGCAGTAGCTAAGAACTAAGACAGTCAACAGTTTGAAAAATCGAATGTTGAAAAAAAGGTATTTACAACATTGAACTTAAGACAGTCTATTGGTTTTATGTCATCGAACTCAGCAATCAGCATTGTGCTTCAAAATTTCAAGCAAAATATGGCTTATGGCCACTAGTGTCTGCACATGCGTTTTTAACTCATTTACTATGCCCGAAATCTCAAAAAATGAGGTTACTTAACTGGTCATTTGCCGCCACACCACCATCACTGAGATAAAAACGTGTGTCGGCCCCTTTCACACTATCACGAAGCTTATTTTTGACAAATCAGCAATTGCCCTTTATGCTTAGCTTAAATGTTCCTCATTTCCAAAAACTAGTGCGATGATACAGGCATAAACTTTTGTACAAATTTATTTTATATAAATTAATGTATCATTAATTCATTGGTTGAATAAAAATATAAAATAATAAAAATAAATCATGTGGGTCAAGTGATATTTAATTCAACTAATCTTATCATACCACATCAGTTTGTACAAAATAAAATTATACAAGAATTTGTAGGTATATCATTACTCTTTCCAAAAACTAGAGCGATGATGCGTGGGTTGAGTTAAAATGATGATGATGTAATTGATGATGACGCAAGAAAATGAATGTTGGCAGCGCGTATTTCTTTTTACATACATACAGTGTAAATGGATAAAGGGGTTGGGTGATGGATATTAATTGATTACTAAATCCCGTATTCTATTTTCTTTAATTGTATTCTAAAACGAACAGCACACACACATCTTATTAGAAGTAAACGAGCCATCGAAAGGGCTTCTTCTACAGTTCTACTGCTGTCAGGCTTAGAAAGTGCTGACTGAGAACTCTATTTTTATCAATATTTTATCTAACTTTTTTTCAGTTTGTGGTCTCCCTAGTCCCAATCAATTTTTATTTAAAAAAGAAAAAGAAAAATAACTATCAATAATTCAATTATAATGGTCTGATAGTGTAACACCCTAGGCGAATCCCACATCGGCAAAGCACGGGAGAGATGCTGGGTTTATAAGTGGTGATCCACACCTTAATTGGCAAGACGCATTTTGGGGTCTATGGGCCTTAACAAGGCCCGCACGGATTTGTTCTTGGGGCGCCCATACACCCCAAAACGCGTCTTGCCAATTAAGGTGTGGATCACCCCTTATAAACCCAGCATCTCTCTCGTGCTTTGCCGATGTGGGATTCGTCTAGGGTGTTACATACACTCCCCCTTGGGGACTCAGCGTCCTCGCTGAGGTTTGCCCCACCATCGCTCAAGAGGACACGCGGAGCCGCTCTGATACCACAATGTCATGACCCAACCCAGACCTGACAAGATATTGTCCGCTTTGGGCCTTAACAAGGCCCGCACGGATTTGTTCTTGGGGCCCCCATAGACCCCAAAACGCGTCTTGCCAATTAAGGTGTGGATCACACCTTATAAACCCAGCATCTCTCTCGTGCTTTGCCGATGTGGGATTCGCCTAGGGTGTTACAGATAGTCTCTAGTTAACTGGATTGCATGTGCTTTAAATTTTCAATATTCTTTTGCTGCAGATCGCGGGCGAGTTAACTAGAGTTCCTCCATTGACGTACTTATCCGCCCCCGTTCGCGCAGGGCCCAGTGAAAAAGTAAATGAGGCCCAATTAAATGAAGAAGCCCATTAATAAAGTATATGTACGTAACTCGTAACACACGCTGCTGAGGTCACTGTGGGAGTGACCTCGATGTAAAGTATATGTATGTACATACATACATACATACGTATACACCTTGATGTAAATTATAAAAAAAAAAAAAGAGAAAAATTACAATAGAGTTGATTAAATTGTAAACGGAGTAGCCGAGTCTAATATGGGCTTAATTTGCAAGTTCGTACTAGCAAACTTTGAAGGGATGAAAATCAACCTTTTTTTTATTTTTTTTTTCACTTCTATATATTGAACTTTTTATATCGTTACGTAACTTGGGATGTTAAACAACTTGAGAAAAGAATCCCTCCCATATCTTCGATAATAATCTGCTTGAATTAGTATAAATAAACCATTTAACGTATCTAAAAAGATTGCTTTGGTGGTGTCTATATATGTAATTGACATTAAGGAATCATGAGTGCCAGCGTCACCACTGATCACCATTTATTGTTATTATTATTATTATTATTATTCGTATACGTGGTAAAACGCACACGCATGTAAAAGAAATAAAGAGGCCAAAATAGAAACGTGACACTTTTGTTAAGTTCAATGAGTTTAAATGCCTCTTCATATGCGCAAGGTGTTGCTATCCTCAACTGAGCTTCAAATTAAGAGAAAGTCTATGACCTGACTAGAGCAAATAATTAAGCAAAGATGAGCTCAGTGGCGAGGAGCCTAATTACACTTTTTTTTTTTTTGTAAAAAACTTATTTAAATCCATGTATTTTAATATTAGTATCTATTTAATCTCTATATTTTTTAAAATGTCTTGAAACATCCATGCCATTAAAGTATTGATACCCCAACCATTACTTTTTATTTCTTTTGGCTTACTTTTATAATATTACCCTTTTATAATAATTTTTTATTTAAATATTAATAAAAAGAAAATAATCAAATTACTAATTTAACCCAAAAAAATAAAATAAAAATTATATTAATATTTAATTGTCAAAAATTGTATGCAAACTACCAAGTGTGCAAATAGTGCTTGTAAAAAAATTAATTTAATTTTTTATTTTTTAGGATTAAATTGGTAATTTAATTATTTTCTTTTTATTAATGTCTAAGCAAAAAAATTATTATAAAAGGGTGATATTGTAAAAATAAGCTAAAAGAAATAAAAAGTAACGACATAGTATCAATACTTTAACGGCAGGGATGTTTCGAGGTATTTTTAAAAGTACAGGGACTAAATGGATACTAATATTAAAATACAGGGACTAAATTGGCTTCTACCCTTTTTTTTAATTAAAAACCACAAAAAAGATGGGGGGTTAGGCAGCAAAACCCCTACTTGTCTTATAAATCAATATAGAAGTAATTACATCAAGAGGATGATAAAACCCAAAACTTCTTAAAATAGATGTAAATACATAAGAACAAAATAAAAGAATACACCATCAATTGAAATAATAAACTAACAATCTTATCATCTGATATGAGGAAACGTTTGTGCATCTAAATGGAGAATGCCAGATAAGCTCGTATATAGATCCCGAGTACACAAGAAATGCCAGCTAAATCGATGAGTACAAGCCCAGTTGGCCAGGAAATCAGCAGCAAATGTAGCCTCCCGAAGCACATGTCTAATCAAAATATGAGAAGAAGATATCAAAGCACACACCCGACGTAACAAATAAGCATAATTCCAACAAACAATGCCCTGAAAATGAATCCAAGATACCACCATGGCTGAATCTGATTCTACCTCAAGTGTAGAGTATCCAAGATGAGTAGTGAGCTCCAATCCCTCGCAAATAGCCATAAGCTCAGTATAGATAATCGGCTGGCAACTAAGAAAAATCCAAAATCAGCCAAAACGTCACCTTGATGATCACGAAGAATAGCACCCGTTGCAACTATCCTGGGATTACCCCTAGAGCAACCATCCACTGTTAATTTTACAATCTCAGGAGGTGGTCGCATCCAAAACAACTAAATAAATCAGCCTCTTGAGTGGAATTATGACACGCAAACCCTCCGCTTACACTTATACTCTAGATTTTGCGAAATAACTTGCTTCTTAATTTCCTCCGTGCGAGAGTCTTCAGTGGGGGGGCCATGATGGCTTATTATTAAACAAACTAGAAAATAGAACCGCGCTTCACGCGACTTTGAAAAAAGAATTTAGTATTATCATTTTTTCTTACTTTACACTTGAAGAAACTGATAAAAAATATGAATTGATTTTTTTTAAAGATGAGACAGCCTTATAAAAAACAAAAAAAAAAACGATTAGCCAACAATACAAATAAAGAAGCAACGCAAAATAAATAATCAAATGAGAGAATATATTATAGAGTGATTTTATTCATTCCAATTGTGTGTGTACAAAATAAAAAGATGAGCTCTCCTTTTATAGTTACATAATCACTCCATGAAATTAATGAAAAATTATAGATCATAATTTCTTGTGAGATAGTGGGAGTTATAGGGAAGCTAAAGGTTGCTAATGGGAGATAGTGGGGAGACTAAGAGATATATGTTATGAACATCTATATTTATTTTAATAAATTCATAACACTCCCCCTTGGATGTTCATTACAAAGAATATGCCTAATTAAAACCTTTACATAATTGTTATTGTGTAATAATAATTAAATTAATTATGAGAAGATGAAAAGCCAAATCTAAAAGAAAATTTCTCTATTTATTAGATAATAGATAATATACAAAGATGAGAAATGGTGATGCCACACCACCTCTTCAAGTCCCAGCTTTATAAATATACTAGAAAATAGAACCGCGTTTTAAGCGGCTTTGAAAAAAGAATTTAGTATTATTCTTTTTTTTTTTACTTTATACTTGATGAAACTGATAAAAAATATGAATTGATCTTTGTTTAAGATGAGGCAGCCTTATAAAAAACAAAAAAAGCTATTGTCCAGCAATTTAAATAAAGAAGCAACACAAAATAAATAATAAAATGAAAGAATATATTATAGAATGATTTTATTCATTCCAATTGTGTGTGTACAAAATAAAAAGATGAGCTCTCCTTTCATAGTTACATAATCACTCCATGAAATTAATGAAAAATTATGGATCATAATTCCTTGTGAGATAGTGGGAGTTATAGGAAAGCTAAAAGTTGCCAATGGGAGATAGTGGGGAGACGAAGAAATATATGTTATGAACATCTATATTTATTTTAATAAATTCATAACACTCTCCCTTGGATGTTCATTACAAAGAATATGCCTCATTAAAACCTTTACATAATTGTTATTGTATAATAATAATCAAATTAATTATGAGAAGATGAAAAGCCAAATCTAAAAAAACATTTCTCTATTTATTAGATAATAGAGAATATACAAAAATGAGAAATAGTGATGCCACATCACCTCCTCAAGTCCCAACTTTATATATATATATATATTATAATTATGTGTTTTAATTTGTAAAATCATGCTTTTCAAAATGTTTTTGTCTTTAAGAGAAATTGTTATGTTTGGATAACAATCAAAAGAAATTGGACCTTTATAGAGACTAAATTCGATGCTACTTAGCAAAGAATCATCAAAAGAGATGAATCGGCCATCTCTAAGGACAGCAATGATAGAAGTATCAAGGCTAGGGTTGGCAATGGGACGGGATGGGATGGGATTTACCAATCCCAGTCCCATCCTGTATATACAATTGGGATGAAAAAACGTCACAATCTCGTCCCTATATTTTTTTTTTTTGGGACAAAAATATGTCCAAATCCCGTCCCAAAAGAGATGGGATCCTGCGGGATCCCATCCCAATTGGAAAAATTTCCATTCTTAATCGGTAATGAGACGGGATGGGACGGAATTTGTCAATCCCACTCCCGTCCCGCATATGTAATTGAGATAAAAAAATGTCTCAATCCCGTCCCTAAATTTTTTTATGGGATAAATATATGTCCCAATCCCGTCCCAAATGGGATGGGATCCCGCAGGATCCCATCCCATCGGGAAAAATTACCATCCCTAATCAAGGTCTTCTTTAGTCAAAGGTTTTATTCCTCTATATCTATATATATATATATATATATATATATAGATATAGATGGGAGCCAGATTGCATGGAAACAAATTCAATTATTTCATTCACTCAAGAGTCAACAAATTATAATTAAGTTCCAGTGTCAACAAAGTTGGCCTAGGAATTGATTAGATGTTTAACTTGGTCGATCTCATGTCTTACGCAAGCCGGTGTCCTTATTTGGTTTTAGGATTTTATTAGTAATAATTACAGAACCGCCGTAGAAACAACTATAACACCATATAATGTTAACATATTTTTTTCATTATTTTTTAAATTAATTGTAACACCATGGTGTTACTATAACACTTTGATTATTTTGGAAATTCTTTTTAGAGGGAATATCATTCCTCTAAAAATTAATGGACTACAAGAACTATTTAATTTCACAGTACCATTAAATGTTTCAAAAATGTTAGAAAGAAACAATTTCTTTAGTTTCGTTACTTTTGAATTAACAGCAGTGCTGGGTAAAAATAATCTTTTTCCCTAAAATGGAAATTGTAGACCCAAATAATGCAGAGGCAAAATCTTCTGGGCCTCTGTCATCTGAGTTTGGTTATTCTGTAACAGCTCACGAATAATTATTTGTAATCTCAGGAGACGCAATGGCTATGTTGTTAATTTCTAACTCATTTTAATTGGGTGGGACTATTAGAACCCCTCAAAATATCTCTTAAAACTCCTTTAATTATTTTATAATCTGACATTTATAAAATTATATAATAGGATCATTTCTAATTATATCTCCACCATAAAGGAAAATATTTTTTCCCTTAAAAATTCTTTATACACATATTTTCATTTACAACATTTGATTAACATTTAGTCTAAACTCTCTTTTCTTCTTTAACCCTAATTCAAGAGTTTTAAATTTAGGAGAAAATAACCATGCAATCAAAGAAGATGACACTAAAAAAAGTTTGGTGTGTTTGGTAATGTTTTTTAACTAGTATTTTTAGCTCTTATTTAAAAGAAGGAGAATGATATTTTTGATGTTATGTTTTTTAAAAAGAAAATTGGTTTGGTAGTTTGTTTTCAAAACAGCATATGAAAATTAAACCAGTAAAAACATGTTTGATTGTTTGTCTGAAAATATGAAAAATAATGAAAACTAGTTTGAAATATAGAATTTTTTATGAAATAATTTTCTTCAATTTATTTATAGATTTTATTATTATAATTTTAATCAAGATGAAATCAAATTTCATACAGTAATAATAATTTTCAGAAAATCCTCTCATAATTTATAAAGTTTAAGAAAATAAAATAAAATAATAAATGTAGAATTAATTAGCATATAACAAAATAAAAATTCATACTACAATTATATTTATTATAGTTATTTAAGTAGTTCATTTGTGTAAATTATATTTTACAACACAAAATATAAAGAACAAAAGAGTTTAAAATATTTACATGCAAAACATGCCTAAATATCTATATCTATTCCTTTCAACATGAAGGGCGTCACCTACAAATAAACAAAAAAAAAAAAAATAGGTATATGATATTTAATAATAATAATAAGATCATAAACTCAAATACATAACAAATAAAAATTGACATACACGTTATGTCGTGTATAGTCAAGCCACAATGTTCATACAATCCTATCTCTAGTGGCATTCATTTGCCCAATGTACTCTTTGATCAGATAAATTTTTGTCCACCAATGCTCTTCTTTCATTATTGCATACATGGACAATAGTTTCGCATTAATTTCAACATTGGAAATCGAGCCTTTAAAACGCCAAAACATTGTTCGA
Organism: Citrus x clementina; assembly: GCF_000493195.1. Taxonomy (NCBI): domain Eukaryota; kingdom Viridiplantae; phylum Streptophyta; class Magnoliopsida; order Sapindales; family Rutaceae; genus Citrus; species Citrus x clementina. The sequence goes on from NW_006262688.1 coordinate 30,137,736, forward strand.
TTTTATTTTGTAATGAAGAGTGTCTGTAGTTGAACAATTTTGTTGCCCCTGTTGGTGCTCTCTAAGCTCCTTTATAATCACGTAAGTGATACGTTTGATCTCTATATGGTGTTAAAAACTCAGATATGTTTACATATCCTGAGTCCACAATGTAGTAGTATTATATTTATGAGTATGCATGTATGTTAGTTTTTTTTTCACAAATAAAAAATCAAAGATCTTTTAAAAAGATAAGTTCTATTTTCTCTCATATGATAAAACACAAAATCAATTCCAAAGAAGAAGCAATGTTAAGTGATGCAGACATATAGATAGACTACAAATTTCAATATTAGCTAATCTTAGTTTTAAAAACCAAAATCGAATTCTATCGTGTCATTAGCCTGCAGTCAAACTACTAAAATATCATAGCAAAGTCTCCCGGTTCACTGATGAGGATGTTTGCAGCCGTTGAGTGGCATATATACAATAACATCGACTAAAAGCACTATTAGTTCAATAGATGTCCGACTGGGAATCAGCCATGAGACAAGTTCTCTTTTTCATAATTTCATCCAACTTTACTCCACTTTGATGAATAATCCCTAGCTTGAATGGAAACACGCCCAAAAGTAGTATGCAAGCATCCTATTGCCCGATCAATCGGTCTTGGGATCAGGCATCGGGAACAACCCACCACCAGCAGCGGCACCACGTGGGGGAGAAAACCCTACAAACTTTTGTAAATTAGTTCGAATACTAATAGAGCACAAAAAATACAAAAACGCCATTGAACAATCCATCGCATCGTCACCCTGCAACCCGCGATGTATGTTAGTTTTGTATAATGATTTTAAAAATAATTCCATTGAAGAAATATTTTTAGTTCATATTTTCTTCCATAAAAGGAAATTGATTTCCAACCCTTATTGTATTTAAGAAAACTCTTGAATCATTTGTTGTCCCTTCCTAACTTATCTACACAAATGTAAACATCATATCAAAAGAACGCACACGCATAATATTTTGTGACTATAACCTTTCTACCTCTGTATGATATTTGTTTTTTAGCAGGTGCCTATTATCACCCCCCGGTTTATTCCTACGCTATGCTGTGCGGCCTTAGGCGCCAAATTCGCACTCTCTTGGCCTTAAGTCAGCCTTACACCCAAATCCGTTGTTGGATTCGAAAATCGGAATGAGTACTCACTCTAACTCACTAAGGATGGGAGGAAAGAACTTGTATTGCTCTATAAGATGTTTACAATGCTAAGTGTGCTGGAATTGTATATTGCTTGTGATTGATTTGCCTAAATGAGGCCCTCTCCTATTTATAGAGTGCAAGGAAGTATCTAGAGAGTGTCTAGAGTTATCATGGGCCAGGCCATGTGGAGGTTTGGGCCATGACACTATGCAGCTATATGAGTTCCATCAATTGCACCAATACATCTCTAAGTAAATAAATTAAAAATATTTAAAAAATATTTATTACGTACCTTAAAATGTAGATAGTATTTTGGGTTTTCTCTAACTTCACATGGTGTCTCTCCTCAATTTCTAGGACGAATAATATATGGTACCAAAGAAAATATTGCACTAACACCATGCTTAGATTGCTTTTAAGTTTGGGAACAATATATCACTTTAATGTTTCTGCATAAAGTTTTTCATCAATCACGGACCAAGCCTTTTTACTAAAGGTAGAAGCTTGGAGGTCACCATTTTTCACATGTTCATGTAAAATGCAAATGAATATTGACTCATTTACAAGACTAGTCGGGTTTATCATCAACATCAGTTGAGGCCATGTCCTTCTAATGCATTTAAAAAGAACACATATATAATTACAAATTATATCAATATAATAATAATAATAATAATAATAATAATAATAATAATAATAATAATTACACTTTTAAAAGATATAATAAAATTTATCAGTGACAGCACCAAAATAATATTATGATTACCCTTTATTCAGTACAAAATTCAGTTCATCAAGGGTTAATGCAGAAAGACCAAAAAGATTCTGGGAATTCAGGAAGATCACTCAACATCAAACAAGTATAAGATAAAACCATAACTAGTAGATTCAGCTAAATCTCATCATCAACAAAGGACTAAAAGAGAAGAAGTCGTACATGCTTAAAATATCATTATGCTTAAAAATACACAAGCACATATAAACTTAAATAAAATAATTTAAAATAAAGCCACATTTATTCATTCTTACTAAGTAAAAATCACCAAAAAAAATAGGGATCTTCATCTTATATTTGATATAATAAAAAAATCATACAAAATTTTAATGCACAATAAACAAAACCAAAAAATTAATATATATATATATATATATATATATATATATATATATATATATATATATATATATATATATATATATATATATATATGTACTTGGATCTAGTTACTTGAAGAGATAAGACTTTTTTCTGTGATATAGTAAAAAAAAAAAAAGATATAAAATATGATTGAAAAAGTTGTGTCTTTTGTAAAAAAAAAAAAAGTAAAATTGAATAAAATATTAATAAAATTATATTTATATATATAA
>NW_006262688.1:30140386-30194023 GCF_000493195.1 Citrus x clementina
GAAGAGGCATAAAACTAAATGAATATTCTTAGGTTCATTTCTTTTCTTTGTACGGTTAACTAATATATTATTTTCTTATTCACCAGTTTTCACTAGTAGGGAAGAATTAAATCAGTGGACACGTGATATTAGGAAAAAAAAAAAAAGGATTTGTGATTATTATTAAAAGATCTGACATGAATGTGATTGGAAGGAGACCAGGAATAAGTTTTGCTTGTGAAAAAAGTGGTGATATCCGAAAAGAAGTACTAGTGAATATAACCAGAAAAACGATTTGCAAAGTGTATAAACTGAAAAAGGCTATATATGGACTAAAAGAAGCACCCCGAACTAGGTATAATCTTATAGATGCTTATTTCTTGAAGGCACATACGAGCATAATCTGTACACAAAAATAGGTGATGAGGGCAAAATGCTTATTGTATGGTTATATGTAAATGATCTAATTTATGTGAGAAATGATAGAGCTATGTTTGAAAAATTCAAGAAATCCGTGATGCTTGAATTTGATATGTCCGATCTTGGCATGCTGCAATATTTTCAGGGTATAGAAGTTAAACAATTTATGCTAGAATCTTTGTTTCACAAAAGAAATATGTGCAAGGGAGCTTGGATACGTTTCAGGTGAAGAATTGCATTCTGCCACTGCACCAGCTAAGTGTGATTTGAAGCTCTGGAAGGATCCGGAAGGAAAGAAAGTGGACCACACTGTTTACCAGCAAATTGTGGGAAGCTTTAATGTACTTGACTACAACAAGACCTGATATAATGTGTGTTGTAGGTGTTACCAATAGGTATATGGAGAATCCAACAGATATGCATCTTCTAGTTGCCAAGAGAATCTTTCTTTACTTGCAAGATACTACTGATTTTGGGCTCTTCTACCAAGATACTACTGATATAATGTATGTTGTAGGTCTTACCAATAGGTATATGGAGAATCCAACAGATATGCATCTTCTAGTTGCCAAGAGAATCTTTCTTTACTTGCAAGATACTACTGATTTTGGGCTCTTCTACCAAGATACTACTGATATAATGTATGTTGTAGGTCTTACCAATAGGTATAAGGAGAATCCAACAGATATGCATCTTCTAGTTGCCAAGAGAATCTTTCTTTACTTGCAAGATACTACTCATTTTGGGCTCTTCTACCAAAAAAAAAAAGTGAAAAATCAGATTTGCATGGCTTCACAAATTGTGATTATGCAGGAGACTTGATGATGGATGAAGCACACCTGGATATGTGTTTATGATGGGTTCAGCAGCTGTTTCATGGTCATCAAAGAAGCAACCAATTGTCATGTTATCAACCACCGAAGCCGAATTTGTTGCTACAACAGCCTGTGCTTGTCAAGCTACTTGGCTTGAAAAAGAAAAAAAGAAAACAATTCTTGAAGAATCACATTTCAAGCAAGAGGAAGCCACTGCAATTTACTGCGACAGCAATTCAACAATAAAACTCTCCAAAAATCCAGTTCTACATGTTTGAAGCAAGCATATAGATGTCAAGTATCATTTCTTAAGGGATCTCACAAATAATCAAGAAATTGATCTTGTCTACTAAACCCCTCAAGTTGGCTATTTTTTTGAAGTTGAGAAAGTTACTTAGAGTTTGCAAACTAGAGGATTGAACTTGAGAGAGTGTTCTGCATAATTTTTCTTTAAACTGAATGTTTACAACATCAGCTTAAACGGAGGGATTGTTAGAAACTCCTTTATGTCAATAAAGAACTTATGTCGACTTAGTCTTAAGAGAGTTTGTTAGCAATGTTATTGTTTACTTGGTCTTTAGGATCTAGTGACAGTAGTGAAAAGTAGCTGGAATATCTCCAAGATAATGGCTCATTAGTTCCAACTATTTTTGCTAAGGTTGTTATTGTACTGCCTACATAAAGGCAACCTCATTATGAATGAAGTGTGTAATTCATTCAACTAATTGTACTTGCTTGAGTGTTCAGTTTATAACATGATGTACGCTATTTTAATATCCCCTGAGCTTTCGAGTTGAATTCGGGGATGCCTGCACAGGTTTTTCATGCAAAAATACCACAGAGATTGGAAAGATGAATTATGAAGGCAAACAAGCGCCGCCGTTGAATCACTCTCCAGCCAAAGCCAATGCCAATTGTGGCGGTAGCCGGTAGGCAATCTCCATAGATTCAATAAATTGCAATAATCTAATTGAAAGGAAACCCATAAAATCGTCATTCCAGGATTCCTTTTCGAAAATCCACATTTTTTATTTTCTTTTAATCCTATAAAATTACAAATTTGACGTTATTTTAATTCCGAAAATTACAAATTTGACTTTTATGATTTGGTCACAAATGCAAAAGAAAAGTGACTGAAAAAACCTCATAGATTAGGATTGATTGTGATACTACATCATAACCCATCTAAAATTTAAACGTATGGATATAATTTATCATAAAATAGGATATTTAGGATTGCTGCTATTCCCCAAGAATGTGGAGCTTACGTCGGTCAGATAGTTGTTTGGCAAAGCGGACAAGAGCTTCTTCATTGTTGCCCTCTCCGTCACTTTTCCGAAACCTGCCAGTGTCCAAGTCAACCCTAGACACTGCCTCCTTTAACAGCTTCATTCCTATTTCTTCAAGTCTTTTCATATTCTCCTCCGTTGAATTATCGACTTTTGCAGCATCAATACTCAACGTATCATCCTGTGCAAATGAGTCACCATGTACCAGGGCAATAAATTAATTAATGTTGATCTAATTAAGAATTGATCAATTAATTAATTAATTAATGTGTGGTTCTATAATTTCTTGGTGGCACTGGTACCTGAATTCGAAGGTAATTGGCCTTGCAATTGGAGGATTGAAAGAATGCCGAGACATGGAAGTCAACCATATCAGAGCTTGCATCAAGGAACACGTCCAACATTGGTGCTCTGCCTCCGTTATATGCCCATTTAAGCCTGCCCCATTTGGAGGCATTGCGTGCACAATAGTACATTGCTCTTTTGGCCTCTCCAGTGCCTAGTGACAGAACCAGCATCTGTCTGCTGTCTATTGGTTTTATGTCATCAAACTCAGCGTTGTGCTTCAAAATCTCATTCAAGATGTGGCTTATGGCCACCAGAGTCTACACATTAATTTAAACGCACTCAGATTAATTTGTTACTACTTTATATATTGTATATGTTTAATTAATTCCTCGTCTATCAAATAGTGGTAATAGAGTGTGAATTTAATTAATTAATTACCGGGTTATTTGCCGCAACACCGCCATCAATGAGATCAAAACTGCAGGTGTCGCCGGTTGTTGAATCTTTTGTCACAAAATGGTGAGCTGGCAAGTAGGTGGGAGCTGCAGAGGTGCCAACGCATATATCAGCTAGCCGAGCATTCTTCAATGCACCTTTTTTCACCTGTAGGGCCTGTACAATAGGTTAATTTTATCGAGATAATGACTGCATGCGACTTCTCTGCAGCTAAGTTAATTAATTTACAGTTGAATAACGTGTTTATTTAATTACATCGTTGCTTGAGAAGATCACTGGCTGAAGTCGCTTGATGTCAAAAGTTGGAATGATCAAATTTGTTAGGGTGTCTTTGATAGTAATGTCTTCTAGTATCTCCTTTGTAAGACTCCGTATGTACTTCCCATCATACATTGGCCGTACCCACTTACTCAAAGAGCTTATAATTGATCTTGGAAAGTTTCCGCCCCTGATTCGGAGAGAAACTTTGTTAATCAGTCGGTTCTTAAATTCTCAATGGGCCACCATCGTTGCATTTTTAGCAAGAACTTAACTGGAGTCTCAATTATTACCTTGATAATTGAGGGAAAATTTTAGGACAGTGCTCAAAATAGAAGTTGTTGATATCCTTAGCAGCATACATAGGTCTGCCGTCCTTGTTGGGAGCTGTAAGCATGGTGCCTATTAGCCCACCTGTGCTTGTTCCTGCTACTATATCAAAATAGTCTGCTGTTCTCGCATTGGGTCCATCCAAATCCTTGCACAAATTACATAAAACCAAAATATATATTTATTAATATATAAGTATGTTGATAATGAATGACTAAGGTCACACTTTCTAATGAGGTCGATAAGCATCATTGATGTTAACGTTTCGAATGGAATCATTGAAATATTACGATGTATATAGTAATATATGAGAAAATTTTTTGTGAATATCAACTCCAATCTGTATAAAAATATACAAAAAAAAAAGTTGTGTGTTGAGATGGTACGACCGAGTAACTAAAACTAAATATCATACAAATCCCACAATAGATTTCTCTAGCAATATATTTATTGAACGTTAATGAAGGAGAAAAGAAGCTAATTACGTTGGGCAAGGTACCTGAAGCCTGGATTCAAGAAAGGCTAAAATGGTGCCAGGAATGATGCCTTTAACACCGCCTCCATCAATGCTTAGCACGGTTATTTTCTTGCCTTTGGCAATGGTTCTAGCGATCATTTTGAGTTTTGATTCAAATTAAAAGCTTCTTGATATTGAGGTATATACGTTATAGCAAATTAGAAATATATAGAAGCTTAAGAGGTTTAAGTCAACTAAATTAAGATTAAAGAAAGACCACGAATTTTAAATAAATAAGAAAAAAGAAAAAAGGAAAAGAAGAGGAGAAAGTCATCTACTCTCTTTCACTTAGTCTACACGTTTTTTTTTTTCAAAATCCCATTTATAGCCTTTACTTGTTCTGCAATTGCCTTGTTCATACTCCCATCAAATCACAATCCAATACCCTTCCAATAATCAGAACCTAAAATGAATGAAATCACGTTCTTGGGCCAGCTTCTCGAAAACATCGTTGATGAAACTGCTTGGGCGTGGCCTTGCTGGAGATATCGATATCGAGATGGACATGCTTCAGGATTGGTCTTCTTCGCCTTTTTCTTCTTCTTCTTCTTCTTCTTTTTCTCGACTGTACCGCCGTCTTTGGTGATAACTATCGGCGATTTGATTCGGCCTTTGGCGGTGAGGATGAGGAACACAGCACAGTTCACGGTGATTTGAGGAGGAAATATTTGGCTTTTGGCTTTGGCGGCGCGGCTGTAAAACTGAAACTAGGGCAAAGGCTATTTTCTTTTAAATTGTTTGTATTTATATTTTAAAAAAAACTAATATAAAAATAAATACATCCGGGCCCGAGTTTTCGATTTATGGGTTCACCCAAATCTAGAACTGGACCCGGATATGTCTGTGATTAAAAGATTACATCCGCAGTCCGGTGGGGGTTAAATCCGGCCCGAATTATCCGGGTCTGTGTTAAAATGCCAACCCTATTAAACTTACTCAATTAGGATGCTTAGTTTGTATATCAATTAATGTTTCACCAATAAAATTCACTATTTAAATATAAAATAATAAAACTTAATAATTAACTATCATTTAAAACCAATCACAAGATTAGAGAGGAGATTTAGGTAAATCAAACAAACTGATGGTGCATGGTTGATTGAAAATGATGATGTTGTCATCGATGCTGACAATTCGTGAATATGCAGGTGCCAACCTAATAATCACAAATTCACAATATCATTTGCTTCTCTATACCACCAACAAGTGTTATTATTTATCAACTCGCTGCATTGATCTAACCTAATCTTCAAAGTGTGTGAAATGAAATTTAAAATAAAATTTCGACTGAAATTTAATATTTTTTATTTTTATTTTTATTTTAAAGGAAAAGAACAACCTACACTTAGAAGATAATGCCCAATTAACGAAGAAGAAACCATGAGATGAGCGAATACTGTGTAATAAATTATAATTAGTACTATTTATTACTTTATCAATTTTTGTAACACCAAATGATGTCACGGATAATTATGTCTTCTTCCTATTACATTATTTTGTTTAAATATCAGTACTCTTCTACTTGATATTGATTAATATTGACTAATACAAGATGAATTATAGAAGATTATTACTAGCGATGATGTACTAATACTGTAATTACAGCCCGTTTAGTGATAATTGCAACTTTCAATGGACTAAGGGCGCCTCTGATCGAGCTTGCGTTGGCCAGACAGTTGTTTAGCAAAGCGGACAAGAGCTTTATCATTGTTGCCCTCTCCCTCACTTTTTCGAAATCTGCCAGTGTCCAAGTCAACCCTCGACACTGGCTTCTTTAATAGTTTCAATCCTATTTCTTCAAGATTTTGCATATTCTCCTCGGTGGAGTTATCAAATTTTGCAGAATCACTGGTCAATGTGTCATCCTGTGAAAGTCAGTCACCAGGTATCACAAGAAACTAATTAACTTTCATCTATTTAAGCATTCAATTAGAAAAAGAAAAAGAAAATAAAGAAATGCAGAAACAGTTGAGTTGATTCAATTAATTATAATGTGGTTCTTTCTCGGTGGTACCTGAATCCGAAGGTAATTGGCTTTGCAATAGGAGGATTGAAAGAATGCAGAGACATGGAAGTCAACCATATCGGAGCTTGCATCAAGAAAAACATCCAACATTGGCATTCTGCCTCGGTAAAATGCCCATCTTAGCATGCCCCATTCGGAGGTTTTGCGTGCAGAATAGTAATTCGTTGGTTCCTTGGCCGCGCCAGTGCCTAGTGACAGAACTAGCATCTGCCTGCTGTCTATTGGTTTTATGTCATCGGACTCAGCATTATGCTTCAAAACCTCAAGCAAAATGCGGCTTATGGCCACTAGTGTCTACACATTCATTATCTTTCACTCATTTATTACAAATTCTACTATAACTTCATTGTCAATGCCACAATATGGCACCCCAGTTTCAAAATATGAAGTTACTTACAGGGTCATTTGCCGCAACACCACCATCAATGAGATCAAAACAACATGTGTCGCCGGTAATTGGATCTTTTGTCACAAAGCAGTGCGCTGGTAAGTAGGTGGGAGCTGCAGAGGTGCCAATGCATATATCAGCCAGCCGGGCATTCTTCAAAGCATGTATTTTTCCCTGTACAATAAATCAAACCCTCAAAGTCAATGTTCCGGCCCTTTTAATTAATTTGTTGCAGGCATACACATATAAACCCATGCACATCAATTTTATCAAGCTAGTGAATGAATAACATACATCATTGGTTGAGAAGATCACTGGCTGAAGCCGCTTGACGTCAAAAGTTGGAATGATCAAATTTGTTAGGGTATCTTTGATGGTAATTTCTCCTAGTATCCTGTTCGTAAGAGTCCGCATGTACTTCCCATCGTACATTGGTCGTACCCACTTACGCAAAGGGCTTGTAACTGATCTTGGAAAATTTTTACAGCTGATCCATCATTAATTTCAGACCGAAAATTTATTTTCATCAGAGAAATCCTTTCTAATTCGGTTCTCGAAACGCTCAACTACCCATCAGCACATTAATTATAACAAGAACATCATTTGAATCTTATACAAAATTTAAGCTAAAAGAAGACAATTAATTAGGATTTTTTAATTACCTATCTTGAGGGAAAATTTCAGGACAGTGCTTAAAATAAAATTTGTTGATATCCTTTGCAGCAAAAATAGGTCTGCGGTCCTTGTCGGGGGCTGTAAGCATGGTGGCTATTAGCCCACCTGTGCTTGTTCCTGAAACTATATCGAAATAATCTGCAATTCTCGCCTTGGGTCCGTCCAGATCCTTGCAGAAAATTACATATAAACAAATCGTTAACAATTTTCTGTGTGGTTCGTATATAGTAAACTACACCGAGTAGGGTTTAAGCATTTCACATTAATTTATTAATGGAACGCTAATGAATCAAGGTTTGGTCAGGTACCTGAAGCTGGGATTCAAGAAAGGCCAAAATAGTGCCAGGAATGATGCCCCTAACGCCGCCGCCATCAATGCTCAGCACGGCTATTTTCTTGCCTTTGGCGATGGTATTAGCAATCATGATTTTGTATAAGACCACAAATGGTGCTAGGCATATAAAAAGAAAGGCCATGCATATATATGTTAAGAAAGCAATAGTGTAATTTATCGGCTCGAATCATACAGCTAATATCAAGAAAAGTTCACACTATCATGAAGCTTTTTTTGACAAATCAGTAATTGTCCTTTATGCTTAGTTTACATGTTCCTTATCCCAAACACTAGTGCGATGATGCGTGTGGTTGAGTTAAAATAACGATGATGTAATTGATGATGACGCAAGCATATGAACTATGATGACTCCATGAAGGCTCATGCCAGCACCTTTTTTATTTTTTATTTTTTTATATGTAAGAATTGTGTATTGACCAGCCAGGGACATTAGAATTAATGGGTAAATTAGAGGGATTGGATGATGGATATTAATTGAATACTAAACCCCGTACTCTATTTTCTTTAATTTAATTTAATTTAATTAAACAAAAACTAATAACGCTAAAACGAACAGCGGACACACGTCTAATTGGAAGCAAAGGTGGAAAGTAGCTCTCGCAAGTTTCCAAGTTCTTCGAAAACCAAATGGCCGGCCTGGGTTCCTTTTCTCTTACCATGGATTTGCCAAGAGCCAATGAAGGTGTTTACTCCACGTACTCCACTTTAATTAAGAATCCACTTATTGAAGCCTCTCTTTTTCAACTTTTGCTTTCTCTTTAGTCTTTTAAATGGAATTCAATTCTTTTCTTCATGGATGCTTGATCGAATTTTTATTCCCATTCGGGATGTCGGAATTGGGTTGGAATTTGATGCAAATAATTGAGGTCTCAAAAATGAAGATGGGAAAGGGATTCGGGACTGTAAATGTGTCCTGTTTGGATGATCGAGCTGCTTCCGACTTGTTGCCAAAACTAGTGTTAGCAGAAGCCTTAAGCCTTCTACATACTATTGACCTTTCACGATTGATGAAATATACTGAAATTTGTGCCAACCTAACCGCATGCTCTCTTCCAATATCAACTTGCTGCAAGTAGATCTATAATGACAATTTGTCACTCTCAAAATTATTTTTCACTATTTTGGTCCCTAACAAATTTTTAATCCTTTATTTCATATTTGATGTTAAATTGTATAGAACCATTGAAGAGTTAAATAAACCTTTTAACAAATTAATTAATGTAGCTCTTACCTGGATGCAAAAAAGGACAAAAATTTTAATAGAGTTAATTGAATCGTAAACGGAGTAGCCGAGTCCAATATGGGCTTAATTTGCAATGTCTTGTCATCTTGGCATTATCAAATGGTCTGTGGCTTGCTATTATTTCAGTTTTGGTCGTCAAGTCAATTAGTCACTATCATGACATCTATATAACATTATACCGTGTGTGTGTGTGTGTACATGTCATTTTATTCTAAGGATTTACATTAATTTTGAAATTAAAAACAAAAGTTTGTGATTAAGAAAATTTGAACGATCAATTGTTATTGGCGTTATTGACTATCGATGCCTTAGGACTGTTTAGGATTTTTTTTTGGGAGGTTTAAAAGTTATTTTGAAAAGTTAAAAATTAATTTTCGTGTTTGGTAATTTTTTTAGAAATTATTTTTGGTAAAATCACCATATCCAACAGTAAATTTTGAAAAGTAATGAAGGAGTAGCTTTTTAAAATCTAAATTTGAGAATCGTTTATACTTAATACAATTCCATATATATTCTCATATATATTATAAAAATCTAAAATTATCCTTATTAATTAAGAAATAAAATCATTAAGATTATTATTATTGTTATCAATTATATTGAGATAACAAAATAAAAAATAAAATTAATAATAAAAATATTTATTTTAGCTATCAATTACTATATATTCACATTTAAAAATATTTTATATACATATTTATGAATGTGTAAATAAAAATTTTTCAACATTATGTTCAACTCTGTCATTTACATTTTTATAGTAGTTTAATAAAAAGATTTACTAAATATATACGACTGTTTTTAAAACTCACAATACTTTTAAAAATAAAATTTACTAAAAGTTTAACTAATTATTTTTACAGTACAATTAACAATAATTATTTCAAAAGTTATAGTATTATCAAACTGGCCTTTAGTCAAATTCCAAGAATTGGACGATAGGGGAAGAATAATTACTTCTCAACTTCTAAAGAGTTCCAAATAATGAGAATAGTTTCTCAAGATTTAGCAATTGATTACTATATCGAGAGCATCTCTTCAGATTAATAAACAACATTTGAGATTAATTATAGCAAGCCTTGAGATGCTCATATTAAATATGATTAAAAGTATTACACTATCATGACGTTACTTACTTGCTTCCTACCTTTCATGGTAAGAACGAGTTGACATCTAGAAACATTTTTAGTCATGGACAAATGAAATACGACAAACCATGTACTCCATTAATTCAAACGAGTAGGAAAAACCCATAACAAACCAAAATATATGATAAAGATTTTGCACGGCAATGAGTCAGCGAAAGTTTTCTTGCTGAGCTTTGTGACTGGCGATCGCGACCTACCTGTGAGAGTGAGACAAGATTCTAGGATTCACATTATATGTTTTTTGACCGTATCCAACGATCAGCCTGGAGGAACCAAAAAAAAAAAAAAAAATTCAGTCTTCGCCGTCTGTATGTATGTTGCTGCAATATAATTAGATGTTGATGCTAGCTATAGCTGTTTGTTAACCGTCTTTTTTATTTATGTATATCATCATGACGTAGGGCTTATTATTCAGGTTAAATTAATCAAGAATTGTTTAAGCTTATAGATATGAAACAACTAACTTAAATGTTTAGGCCCCATTTGATATTGAGGTTTGGGCAATCATACTTTAAAAGTTATAGCAATAATGTGTTTGGTTTGGTTAATACTATTTGTTGTAGCTTAGAAGTTAAGTTGATTTAATCGACCATTTTTATGATGAAAAACTTATAATATATTTATTATTTTTGTCAAAATTATTAGTTGAAAGTTATGTTTACTACACATTAATAACTTTTATTTAATAATTATATCTTTTTTTTCACAACAGTTATAACTTAAAAGTTACAGTTCTCAATACTAAACCAGACCTTAATTATAGTGCTCATAGATAGTTTAGAAAATTACATTATTGGCCAACCAGGTGAGATTGTCATCTAATAAATATTTTGTCAAATCTAATAAAATTTCGCTATTGCAGTAGTGAGAACACATTAGACAGTCAAAAGTTTGAAAAATCAAAACCAAATACTTATTCTATTTAATAATTTTTATTAACTAATGATAAACGAAAGAGTCCGAGGCAGTGCAACTCTTATCCTTGAGGCCCTCAAGTTGAGGGAAAGGAAATGACATCATGCATGGTGTGGCAGACGTACGAAATTAAATTATTAGCAGACAGCCAGCTTACCCTGAGATTGATGGATTCAACTGATACATAATTAATCTTTTAAACCTAATAACTAAGAGTTACAAGTAAATGATTCCATGGATTCGTAATATCTAGAATCAACCAGTGATGACGCTATCGGAAATTAACTTATTGGTTTTTCTCCTATATATAAAGAGCAGAGCTGATCATGCGGATCGGTATATTCAAAATTCTACTAACAATAATATTATAGAGAAGCCAAAAAAAAAAGGTTCCTGGAGAGAGGAGATGTCTACTAGAAATTTGTTCTCAAAGGGGACACCATCATCATCATCATCATCAAATCCTTCTGCTCAAGCCCGTCAAGCCCCGGAAGAAAAACCAACTAATGCTCAGAATGTTCTATTTCGTGGAAAAGATAAAAATACTACTACAACCAGTACCAATTCCAGTAGTACCGTTGTAGGAAATTCTTCAACAACAAATTCTAAAGACATGTTTTACAATCGTGAGAAAGATGTTTCTTCAGGAAGATCAGGTAAGGATTGGAGCTCATCAGCAAAAATACATAACATCGAGCGCCCGTCTCCTCAGGATGTGTTTCAAAGAAAATAACAAACCTTCACCTTCAGGTTGATTTTGGCATGCATGATTTTCCTTGTTACTAAATATTTTCAATTTGAAAGTAAACCCTATCCATTATTGTTATTCGAATATGCTGTTGATATGGAATTATATCAATGTACAGTAATCAATAAATCAATGTACTTTCATTTGCTGAGAAGTTCAAACTATTAATATTGGTTCGATTGGTTTAATTAGTAGTTGATGAATTTTCCTCGGCGAATCCCTCCATATTTCTTCTTACGAAACCATACATTAAATTTCAACTTTCAGTATTTAATTAAATCCCAAGTTCGGCCATTCATTTACATTACTTCAAAAAAATTGACAGGGTGTCTATTAATTATATAATTAGAAATTTCCACGAATTTTCGGTGATCCCAATAAAAAGTTATAATTATGTCTGAATTAATTAAAGCAATAAAATATATTATCAAATGAAAGAGTTGAGTGACTACAATTCTGCATACATACAAAACTTACTTTTCATCTATATATATAGAGATAATATGTTAAAAAAAAGAAAGTAAAAGATAAAAAAGTGGGGAGGGTGGGAATTGATTGACACCTCATGCGCAGTATGCTTGCCTCAAGGAAATGCAATCACATTGTTCGGAGCCAGCAGGTTCACGAACGCCTACGATATATATATAGGCTATATATTTGACTTTCCCCTTTTTTTTATTATTTCATCAATACAACTTCGTAAAGAGAATATCACTATTATCTGATAGTAAATATAATACAATTCGTCAATAGTTTTCAATTCTGTTAGAATAAAATCATCTCGTTAAATTTGGCTTATTAAATACTAAACACCAGTCATAAGATAAGGAAACGGAGGGTAATTTTTATTTATTTTTCATCCGTGCAAATGAAAGCTTCCGATGAGGCCAGTGACTAATGGCCTCATCATTTACTTGGGCGGCCCAACTTGTTTGCGACTCCCGAAAACTTGTTTGGTGAGATTGTTGATCAAGAGTCCATGGCATTTAACTAGGCACGTTGTTACCTTGTAAGTGCAATCCTTGTAATTGTTCTGACTGGGAAGTGGGAACGAAAAAAACAAAAAGGCATAAACTAAAGAAGAGGATAAGGAAAACCATAGAATAATAATATTAAAAAATCTCTAATCTTGCCCAATTTTTTCCTTCTTTTTTTTTTTTTGATAATGTTGAATTCTTTTAACCTGTAGCTACGAGAATCTAGAAGCAAATCAGCAACAGCTTCTCAAGAAAAGAAAAGAAAAAAAAGAATGATTAAAGAAAATGGAAAAAAAGAGTTAATGGCCGTTTGTTTGTTAGCTTTTAGATAGCAAAAAATAGTGAGTGTTTATGTTTATTCAGGAAAATTAAGAATAAATTTAATCTTGTCTATAGAATTATTTAATTACTGTACGTCAAAATCTCCCATAAAGATTAAGAAAAATTAAATTAAAAGAGGATCCAAATTCAAAATTTATATAGGAAGAAAGTTAATGTAACAGACATTTTAATGTCATAATTTAGTAATGTACATAAGATGCGTTTAGGGCAGCTGCTCCCCACCCTATATTTTAGGGAATATTCTCTTCCCAGCACAGTTGCCCCAAATGCATGCATAGTCAAGTGAATATTTACCGATTGATTAATGGAGATGATACAATACCACATTGATCTCTAGCAAAGCATCGGCTTACTTGGCTTAAATAAAAACCTAGCATGATAAGTTGAATAGAAAATGTCGTTGAGAAGAGGATACTGTAGCAGAACAAATAAAGTGACTGGCACAGCTGCAAGCACAGTAGTGACCGTGGTGACCCAATTCAATCTATCATGATAAGCCAAGAAAAAGGTTGTGCTAAAAGCCACCATCATGTTTATTATAGAAATGAAGAGGGCCGAGAGTCCGATCATCAACTTCAATGGCAATGACTTGAGAAAATCAGTTTCGGCGTAACGAGAAGTTAGGATTGACAAGAACATCAGGATTGAGATGGAAGATGCAGACAATGCAATTACATCCGACATAGCAAAAACCTGAAACAAAGTCTCCCTCAGATGAATGGGGATTCCTTTGTTGTTATCGTTACCGCCTGGCACACTGAAGGCTGCCGCAAACATTATAGTGGCAATGAGTGTTGCAACAAGCATACATGATTCGGCTGTGTTCTTCATCCATAATTCTCCACTACGTAGTAAGCTTGAGTGCTCAATGCTGAATAACTCTCGAGGTGCTTTGCCTTCTGAATTTTTCATTTCTCGAAATGTTGGTTGCACAATCTTTTCGACCTCCTACCAATATCATTAACTTGCTGTATTAATTTTAAGAGAAAATTATGCCATAATATATTAAGCTGGAAATCAAACGTGGAGAGAATGTCATTTTCATAGCAAAAGAAACATACCGTAAATGTGATTACTTTGAAAACATTGGTGAAGAAACAAATTTGGAAACATATTCTTTAAATATATATATATATATATATTAAATGTGATGTTTTCACGTTTATAAATAGATTGTCCCATATTTTGTAAATTAATTCACTTTGTTAAATTAAATGTCAAATTTATCCTTCAACAGGGTGTCTTTTCTGATACTGTTTTAACACTATATGAAATGAGATACTAAGATTTAATTAGAGACCTTAATGGTAAAATGTGAAAATAATTTCTAAGAGGGACCAAAGTGTAGTGTAATCATGAAAGTAGTGGACTTGAAAATAATTAGCTAATTAATGTAAAATTTGTACCTTAAACCATAGTAATTCTCGATGCATTTGCAGAGCTGCACCTGAAACAATGCTGACTCGACTTGGATGTGGAGATTTGGCAGCTAGATGCAACATGTTATTCTGATCATGATCCTTGAAAGTGGCCATCAATTCTTTGGTGAAACCTATTTCGTAGATCAGATTGAATATATTGGCATGACGATGCAAAACTGCAATGTGAAATATGCTTCGGTTATTGTCATCCAATTCATGAACCAAATCAGGGGATGAGCAAATGAGCTCAGCTAAGAATTCGAAATTTCCTAGTTCGGCTGCATCGAACAATAAGTGTGAAGGCTTTCTGATGAGGTCTGTAATCTCCGAGTCGTCACGTTTTAATATTGCTTCCCAGAGAGATTTGACTAGTTGAAGAGCTTGAGTTGTAGTCATCAAGTCCGAATTGTAATTGTTGGTGAACTTCAATATTAATCCTGGCACAAAAGATTCATTAACTCTATAAGCAAGCGAAGTGACTCGGTTTGCATGAACCAACACAAATAGGGGACCATAGACGTGCTCTATTACATATAGCTCACACATTTACAATTTTAACAATTAATGCTGTGCTTATTTATGTCTGATAGAGAAAATCTTTGGAGATTTTGAAGTATTGTTCTTTATTCACTCGCTATTTATTACTTAAATGATGCATATTATCATAATTGATTGAAGGGTACACATAGCAAAGAGTGAACCAAAAATGAACAATGCTTTAGGTGCATCTAAGAATTTTCCGCTACAGTAATGTTGGTACTTTATAAAATGCCAATCCAATGAGACTCTTCTCTCTATTCTCTCCATGGTCTCGGAGTGTTAAGTCTTTGGATGTTGCTATATATGTTTAAAGATAAGTTGAATATAACAGCTTTGTAGTTAAGCAAAAACAAAATTAGAGAAATTTAATTAACCTGAGTGCATAAGCCTCGTCAAAAGTCCTTGATTTCTGCTGGCAAAAGCTGAAGGCTTTCGGGCCAAAACATGCAAGGCTGTCTCGTAATTCCCATCGCGAGCCACAGCTAGACCTGAATGATCTTCTAGCAGTTTCAATGCCAGATCTGAGAAATTCAGCCAAACTTTTAAGCACGGCAATTGAAGATACCGCTTCATGGGGAAGAAAATAATAATAATAATAGTAATAATAAATAAATAAATAAAAATTCGGACGTTGCCTCCAATGTTATTTTGCACGAATTTCATCTCAAAATGAATACCGTATCCATATTTCAAGCATTACAATGGAATAAAAAATATTTACTTACCATGCAAATCAGTACTGATGCAGGTAAAAAACAGGGCATTTTGGTCCTCAGGCGTCAAATTTTCTTTAGCTTTAGCATCGTCGTATAAATATAACGCCATGTCTCTTTGTGCTAATACAGCAGCCATATACAGTGGTGTCATATTTTCCCCACCTCGCATTGTCAGCAAACGTTCATTCTTTTTCAACATAATTTTAGCAATGTGTATAGACCCTGCTGCCACAGCAAAACAAAAGGCAGTGTTCCCATTTCTGTCTTGCAGCGTCAGGTCTTCGGGTTCCATCAATTTCAATAACTCCTCAACGAAACCAGTTTGTCTAGCTCCTGCTGCTAAGTGAAGGAGAGTTTCATATCCCTTTGCAATGCCGGCACAAAGAATTGATCGGGGATCCTCATTTCCTAAAAGATGTTTGGCAGTTGGCCAGTTACCTTTTAATGCAGCCTTTTGAAGAGGCACGCATATGTTCAGGTATATGTTTCTATTTTCTCCTGCTCAAATTTTAATCATATTAGTAAATGACGATTGGGTTTAACAATACAGAAATACAGCCTCTAGTATATATGGCATCCTTTATTTCTTATCAGTAATTCTATGTAGAATAATTAGACTGGTTTTATTTATTTATTTTTCCTGGAGACAACAGTCACAAGGAGATTTAGCACCAAAATAACTCATTAATTTTTTCGTTACAACTTACGTATACCAGACTGCAAAGGAAATGTATATCACGGTAATAAGACTTGCGTTACGCGTCAATGTGTGTAGAAGAACTTGCTTTACAACCTAATGAAAAGCCCCCACGATTTTGTTTTTAGACTCACCATTTTGAGTAGCAAGGTGCTCTGTAAATATGGATCATCAATAAGGATTTATAAGTGGTTTAGAATTTTACTCTCATTAGTTTATATTAGAGGAATATATTTATCATCTTAATAAATTAGTGGGAGAGAAATTCACTTTTACCTAATTATTATATAAGTTGGAGGAGGCGGAGAGGATGGTACTCACCCTTAAATTTGGGTGTACGGATATCAGTGGACTAGGAGCCCACCTCCACCTCGTGAGTGGCTTTTGATATCATTGTTATATCATTGTATTGATATAATAATCTGCTGTCATGCAATACAATACTGTTTACTATACCCCTTTGTCCACGTGATTTTAGGGTGCGTTTGAGATTGAGATATTGTACATTTTAAGATACAGTTGTTGTAGAAAAAAAAATTATAACTATGAAACAAAAATTAATAATATATAGTAAATGTAAATTATAAATAATAATTTTGATAAAATTATTAAAGATATAATAAATTTTCTATTATACAAGTAAAAAATCATATCAACTTAACTTTCAAGCTACAACAGCTAGTATTTACCAAACACTTTAATGCTGTAGTGTTTAAACTATATCTATCCAACCTCACTCCCAAACGCACCCCTAGATTTGTTCTTGGAGTCATCTAAAATGCGTGGTAAATTGTATTTCATAATGAGACCTACATCTTTATCCTAGTAACTTTATCTTCTTTGATTGTTAGTTTTGTTACAACCCAGAGGGCCTAACTGATATTGTGTGCTGTCTCTAGCAGGTGCGGACTTTTGTTGTGTTCTTGTGGCTTGTGGAGCCATGGACCCACGTCCAAAAAATTAAGAGAAGAAAAGGGACCTAGTGAAATTTAATTTTTGGTTGTATAATCACTGTGTATTATTATGACCCCTCGACATCAAGTTTGTGTTTAGTTATTGTAGCTCCTATTTAACCAAAATCCAAGTTCGGTACTAGGCTGATCCCTTTTATAATTACATAATGATGTTATTGCATTGAAGTTTCGACTTGGGCATGCACGGTTTTGCACATGTCGATTCTTCTTTGGTGTTAACAAACCTCGCTTGGCAAGTGAGATCAAGAAAAAGTGAAAATCATATTCCACTATAATTCTTAACTTACAGAAGATAAAGGGAAAGATCCAGGTGGGCATATATGCTTGTAGGTAAGAGAGGGTTGAAAAAGAGAACTCACTAGAAAGTAGATGAAGTGAAGGCCACTTTGGTCGAGTAGGGTTGTAACCGTTCTCGATGTCATTCGACTCTCTAATTTGGAAGGATTGTGTTGAATTATCACTTTCTGTTTTTGCCGTTCCGATTGTATAATCACTGTGTATTTGGGAACCGGAAGTTGAATAGACATCGCTTGCTTCCATTTTTGCATAAATACCTGTCATTCTTTCTCTCTCTTTCAGCAGGTAATTTTTTATTTAAAAAAAAAAGCAATACCAAAATCATCATGACACAATATATATGCAGGCAGTATGTGATTTGCATTGATTACTGAGCTTATAAGTGTGTACTCGTGATGATGCATTAATAAAACAGTTGATAATTAATCTAATGTACATAGAAAGAAGATTTAAGATCCAAGGAGCTAGAGTCACCAAAGAAAGAAAATTTTAGTTTCATAACCAATAATCATTTAAAATTAAGTAATCGAAGATATCATACTGAAAACTCATGGCCTAGTCTGATTTTTCACGAAATGCATGCATGGATCTACATATGCTGTCTATTTCTAAAATAAAAAAAAAAAAATAAACGTACAACACGGACGCGAAAATTATGTACACTGATGATTTTCAATAGGATGTGAAATATAACCTGATAAATTAAACTCGAGCGAGAAGGAGTGATTTCTGAGATGATGATGAACTCAAAGACTTAGCAGACAAATTTCATGTGTATGATCGAACCAGTATTAATAGAAAATGGAGTTTACTTAGCTTGAGTCTTGGTCAGAAGGAAATAGTTTCAAAATTCATTAATTAGGTTGTCCTTTGTGCAAGACCAGTAAGTGGAATAATATTATAATTCATCCGTGGATGATGGAGTGAAAAAGGAAGCAAGTTTCAGGAAGGATTCGACAACTTTTAATGAGTAATTTATGGATGAAAGATATGTATGAGCATGTGTTATTAGAATAATATATAGGTTACTATTGCTCTGATACTATATACATATGTTATGGGTGTCATTGTCATCGTCGACTCTTCATTGTGAATTGATGGGTTCAAATGAACGAGAAATTCTATAGGAGATACCATGTGTTCATGTCATTCATACAACAAGTAAATGATGTTGTGATATACGTACTTTTATTTTGAAAGATCACCATGTAAAAAATTATTACATTAAATTTAATTATACATGTCATGTGTGCGTTAATTGGTTGTACTACTTCTAATGTATTATAGAATTTATGCAAATGTATATCAAATGGAGTCAAATGATGCACACAAATTAATTATACAAAATTGGACTTGATACCCTTATTGAACTAATAAAAAACATTAATAAAAACATGATTTTTATGATTAAATATATATATTATATAGATTTTTTTATTTAGTAGTATTAGACTTTGTAAATTTTTTATTTAAAAAAATTATCTCAATTAATGTGGCATTTATCAATTAATTGGTGAGATAATAAAATTAATTTATTTAAATCTTGTAAAAAATTATATGACATATTATTTGATATTAAATTAAGAATAAAAAAATCTGGGCTTTTATTTCATCGGATACCATTTGGCGAGTAGTATAAATTTTAACTTTCCAAATTGAAATCCACATGTACAGCTGGGAAGAATGCTTAGTGTGGAAATTTTAGCGTTGAGGTGGGGCTTTTTAGTTAAGATTTTAAGTCAACCCCTTTTTACCAACTTTAGCGTTTGTGGTGGGGCTTTTTCGTGTGTCTTTTTCCTTAATCCGCATATGAGGACAGAGGCGGCGGCTACTTGGAATCACTTCTGAAATTCTTTGCAGCAACTTTACATTTATGAGAAGGGAGCTTCTAACAACTTTACATTTATGAGAAGGGAGCTTTTAAGTTACAATCAGTGCAACTTACACCACTCATGTAAATTATATAAAATTATGGGACTCATAATTTATATGGTTCACATGAGAGAAGTAAGTTACAATAATTATAACTTAACATTTATCTTATGAGAAATTGTTGTTAATCTTATTATTTTGGCTTAATTTGCATGTACGCAGTTAAATCTTTTTGGTGGGATGAGATTTTCGGCTGGTTAATTGACAAAATTTATAATCAAATCGATATGCTGTTAATCAGTATAGAGAAATCTCAACAATATTCATTTTGGCTAGACTATCTCGAGCTATCGTTGAGCATTTTGTGCAAACCGGAGAACTCTCCAGGACGGGCCAGAATATTAGAAGACGACATGGGCACGGCTGGGGCTGTGGCAGGTGACACAATTAATTAATTAGTTACTCCACTAAGTAGGTTTTGAGGAAAAATATCAAAGCTATCAATTGGTGGGGGTAACATAGCAACGACAAAAAGTGTAATTAAACCCAAAGTAACACCGCAGTCGATAAATGACAACCTAAAACTCTTTTGACTTAATTAAAGTACTACTAAACCGACACGAACTGTTAGAAAAATTCATTAGGAATTTGGAATGCAAGTTTCGGAATATCCTTCATCAGTCACTACCACATCTTTCGCCCTGCTTTCTCAGCACTTTCGCATACTTTTTTCCATTCTTATCACTCATTTCTCATCTTTCTTTCACTTTTTGACCACTTACAGTAAAACATCATTGACTTGACGCCAGCGGCCAGACACCACCTGTTGCTATTCAGGGGAAGTGGCCTGTGTCTGTGAAGGAGGCCCATGCCAAGAGTAGTTTCGTCTGTTATCCTGTCACAATAGACTCTACGTTCCGGTGTGGTCCGCATATATACGGACGAGACAGGTCCAGCTATCTTGTCCGGACGAGATCAAAGTATTTTCATGAATCAGGGGTTACAGAATCAAAATTTGGTTCTACGGAATAGGGAGAAAAAAAACATAATAAACTTTAGGAAGTCAACTTAATAAATAAATAAACTTAAAGAGTCACACATAAAATTTTTGAAGGAATAGGTTAAATTTCAACAGAGACCTTTATCTTTCATTGATTTTTGTCCGGTCTCGGGTTGTGACCGCCCAAGCCCCAACGTAGGTCTCACTGGTACATACAAACAATATCTGGATTTGATTTTTCTCAGAAACAATGCGTCAATCTTCAACACTGTGTTGGAAGCTTCCACTTTCTAACTGTTTTTTTTTTTTTTTAAGAAAAGGTTTTAATTTCAATTGTTAGACTTCAAGTCCGTAGCGCTATAGATTTGCGTAGTAGCAAATCCCGTCACGCATGAAGTGCGCATTATTTATATAAAATAAAACATGGGGGAATGCGCGGATGAAATTGATTTTCATGTACGTGTGGGCCTAGACAGTCATGCCTGTGCGGATTTTGTAAGCAAAAGATATGATTGTGAGGCTGGCTGGCTGGCAGAGTAAGTTCGTGGAAGACGGCGAATCCTGCTTTCAAATTATGAGCAAAATGCCGTCTTGCTTAATCGCTCGAGACTTGACTTTGACATTTCTCCCTTAAATCATTATTGTACATATATATTACTTCAAAATCTAAGCCTCTCCGTCAGCTTCTACGCAAATTCAAAGTGCCTTTTTAGGCAGGTACCTTCTTTTTTCTTTCAGCGTCTTTGTTGTTGGGTTCGTGAAATGTTCATTTTGCTTTCATATTTCAGTTCAGACAATTTTTTTAAGGTGCTTGGTTGAGTTCTAATTTGGGCAGTTCCAGCTATTCATCTAATTGAACTGCTGAGATCAAGCAAGGGTAAAATTCAAAACCACCCAGCTGAACAATGTTGAGGATTTAATACTAATGCATTGTAGACACATATTTTTGCTATTTTTGATGGTATTGAGGTACAAACGTAGATGCCTGGTGCTCTTATGTTATATTCTAGAGAAAATGCATCTAAAAGTGACCGATTGTTGCCAAAAAACCCTATTGTTGGCAAGCTTCTACGTTTATTGTGTATTTAGTTGTCTTGCTTTTGTTTTTTGCAGTTCTTCCATTGGTCGAAGAGTATGATACTAAGCAATGGCCTTTCTGTACAATCACGATATGGCAATGGCCTTTCTATAGATACATGTTTTCCTGAGATCAAATCGGTTACAAATTCGTCTTGCAAATCTTTTGGGGAGGATGATGTAAGCACAGGTGTATGCTCTGATGATGACATAAGCCTGAAAGATGCTTTTGGCCCTGGCTTCTTTTATCATGCCAATTATGGACCTTCGTCCAACGGTGCATCTGGCAATCAGAACGCTCACCTTCAGCCACCGCAAGCCATTTCAAGCTCAATAGATTTCTTCGAAGCTAGAGGGCCTGATGCCCATGTGGTTTTAGATCCATCAATATGGCCTATGTATGCTTCAAGCGATCAGGTCCCCTCCACTTCTGCAGAACTAAGTAGAGCAGCGGCAGATGACTCGGCAGGTTTTGCACAGCCAGCAGTGTCTCTCTCTCAGCCAGGAGCAGTTTCCGGTATGTTGTGTATTTAACTGATACTTGTCCTCTGCTAACTATAAAATTTCTTTGATTTCTATGTAAATTACATGAAGGATAATGATTGTAGCATGCTTGTGAAGTCACAAGCAAAAGCATATGATTATATTAGTTGTTAAGTAACAGAGTCCGAAAATAATATTATCTAGGCGTCTTTTAGCATTAACTAGGGAAGTAGGGTTCGGATTTTCTTGGTGTTTTAAAAGTATATGCAGTTTATCTCTTCCATGCTTAGAAAGAATGATTTTATGTAAAGTAGCATTTCCAAAATGACCTGCTGCATGAATATATCATATATGCATGTAAGTCTATATATATGTACATTGCTTTTTTTTTTTTTCTCCAGTTGTGGAACCTAATTCTCGTCTCTGTACAGTTGAATGAATTAATCCCTTGATTTAGACTTTGTTTCTCTGCTAATTCACTTTCATTCCATTAATTAAAAGACATTGACAATACAAAAGCTGAAGATATTTTCCACCTTAAAATGAGGGTTAAACTGTCTCACAAAGAATTCAACTACTATTATTTACCTAAAAAATTGCGACTTTCAATTCCCTGTTGTACTTGTTCCGTTCCCTCCTGCATTTTTCTAAAATAGGGGATAAAATTTTGTTCCATATTGGCACTCATGCTGTTGCTAAAATGTTTAAAAGGTGGGGTTGAAAGGAATTGCTTTACTTCTTATGCTCCCTTACATCTGGCGGCACTTAAAGGTGATTGGGACTTTGCAAGAAATTTTTTTAATTTGAATCCTGAAGCAGTGTGTGTTAGAATCAGTAGAAATCAGGATACTGCTCTTCATATTGCTGCTGGGGCCAGACGCACATTATTTGTGCAGGAGCTTGTAAATTTAATGACACCTGAAGACCTGGCACTGCGGAACAAGGTTGGGAACACAGCTCTTTGTTTTGCTGCTGTATCTGGTGTCACAAAGATAGCAGAGGTAATGGTTAATAAGAACAGAGAGTTGCCATCAATTCGAGGCAATAAAGGAGCAACACCATTGTGCATGGCTGCCCTGTTAGGCCACAAGGAAATGATCTGGTATCTTTATTCTGTGACCAAGGAAGAGGATTTAAAAGAAGAAGATCGCATTGAGCTTCTTGTTGCCGTCATTGATGCTGGTCTTTATGGTTAGAGAGCATTTTCCTTCGCAATAATTTTTCTAGTTTTATAAAACTTCATTTACTATCCACATGTCTTCTTGAAGTACACAATTGAATACTGTCTTGTTTTATATTGTTAGATGTGGCATTGGACTTGATTCAGCATCATCCCCAATTAGCTATGGCTCGAGATGGAAATGGAGAGACTGCTCTTCATGTATTGGCACGGAAACCTTCAGCTTTTGCAAGTGGAAGTCAGCTAAGATTTTGGCGCAGGTGCATTTACTCAGGTTAGTAACTCTATTCTTGGCCATTACTCATAGTTGCAATAGTGGCAGATTCTGCCTTACATGATTCATATATTTGCAGTTACTCATGTAATTAGCTATTTCATATGATACAATTATATGAAGTAACCTGTATATGCTACAGAAATGGTCTTGTCTCACCTTCAGCATTTCATTGATATCATAAATTAACAATACAATTTACACACCAATGCGTATGGCATGGTTGACATGGACCATGTGAATTTCGTATTAGTCAGTGCAAGTGTTATACCTTTCTTGCTATCGGACTTCCAAATGTTTGTCCAAGAATCTGGAAAAAGTCGGTCATTAATAATGACATTCTCATAGAAATACTCAGCTATTTGACTGACAAGTAGTTTATTTTCAGTACTGTGGCACTGATTATAGAATTCTCTTAATTCAATAGATGTGCGTCATAAAAAATATTAGAAGCAACTAAAACAACAACAAATCTTGCATTGTTCTTCTCATCCTCATTATGCTTTTGTTATTTTGGAATTGAATATGGTATCCTGTATATCTGCTTTTAATTGATTATGTGACAATACACTTGATTACTACACTTGTTTTGTGCCCTGGTCATTGTTTGGAGGCTCTGCTTCAGGCATCATTTGCATATGAATACAATATTGGGATTTTAATATTCTACAGCTTCTCATTTTTTTTCTGCCATTACCTTGTCAAGTAATTTTATCATTTTTGAGTATAGGTAGGAGAATATTAGTTAGAAATGCAGGGATTTTTCTGATTGCGCTACCTGTCATATTCAGTACCAGGTATGAGGGCAATACTTGACCCAAAGTTGATGCATCTACAAGCGCTTGAACTGGTGAAGCGACTTTGGGAACAGGTGCTGTTATTAGATGACTCAAAAATTGGAGAATTACTAAGGAAACCTTCTCGACTACTGTTTACTGCTGTGGAGTTGGGGAATGTTGAGTTCTTAATGGTGCTGATTCAGATGTATCCTAATCTTATTTGGAAAGTTGATGATCATAGTCGAAGCATGTTTCATATAGCGGTAGTGCATCGTCAGGAGAAGATTTTCAATCTTATATATGAACTCGGTGCTCATAAAGACTTGATAGCATCTTACAAAGATGAAAACAATAATAACATGTTGCATCTGGCTGGAAAGCTTGCTCCTCCAGATCGACTCAAAATTGACTCTGGTGCAGCTCTGCAGCTTCGACGGGAGTTGCATTGGTTCAAGGTAATGATTACTTCTCAAATACAAAGCTTGCTCTTCATTGGTTTTGATTGTTCCACTAGCGTTTTGCATATGAAGTGAAACAATGGGATCCCAAAAACACTAGCGCATGAATCCACCACTTTCATCATAGTAAATCAATAATTTGCATTCAGAAAAAATTTGTATTCCAGGTTTGAATCCTAATACAATTACACCTGACAAATGTAGGAAATTGAAAAAGTTGTCCAACCCTCTTACCGAGAAGCCAAAAATTCAGAGGGGAGAACACCTCATATCCTGTTCTCGGAGGAGCACAGAAGACTAGTTCGAGAAGGAGAAAAATGGATGAAAGACACTGCTTCCTCATGCATGGTTGTCGCAACACTTATTGCTACTGTGATGTTTGCTGCAGCCTTCACTGTTCCTGGTGGCAATGATGATTCTACCGGCAGACCAATTTTTCGGCATTACAAATCATTTATGGTTTTTGCCGTATCAGATGCACTAGCTCTATTCTGCTCAGCCACTTCAATATTGATGTTCCTATCCATCATCACCTCGCGATATGCAGAAGAAGATTTTGTTCATTCGTTGCCGAACAGATTGATCATAGGGCTTGCAACTCTTTTCATCTCTATCGCCACCATGATGGCAGCATTTGCAGCAACACTTTTCATTGTTCTTGGTGATGACTTTGTATGGATAGCTATTCCAATTGCAACCGGTGCTTGTGTACCAGTCAGCTTGTTTGCTCTGCTACAGTTTCCCTTACTTTCTGATATGATTAGCCATTTATATAAATATAGTATTTTCACTCGTCGAAGTAATCATTTGTTGTACTAGCGCATTGCAAAGCAATGAATCTTGAATACAGGTACTATTAGGCTCGAACTAGCATACACATTTGTTATGTATTTATCATGTCCTAGTATATTCCGTTGTAATTAGTTCTGCTCTTCAGAATAAGTCATGAAAGAATGGATTCCTTTTAGCAATTACGTTTTTATTGATTCCTTTTAGCAATTTCAATTAAGAAAATAATAATAAAAATGACGATGATGGTGCCCTGAGTGCTTTCAACAAAAGTAACTGGTCTTTAACTCCTGCTAGCTATGATATCTCACTGAACTATCTCAAGTGAAACCAGATTTCCCCAGGTATTTACAAATTAAGTGATGTTCATCATACTGTTCTAGAGTGCCTTACAGTGATTTGCCTTGCAGGTAAAATGTTTTTGCAGATAAATCAATGGACAGATACTTGAGAGCTTCATCGTCAGTTTCACGAAGGATAACTAAATGAATTTCATTTGTTAGAGAAAAAGTTCAAATATTTAAGGACCTAAATTCTATAGCCCCAATGGTTCGATGAAACCCATTGGCGGGAAAGAAAAATGCAAGTAACTTACCCTTCAGAGTTAGCAATCGAGCAAAGACTTTATTCAGTATTTGGGAAAAATGCTCGATTACGCCGTATGTGCAGGCGTTCGGTAACTCGAACGAGTCGAATTGCTTTTGGCGGGAAAATCTTGCTCCTTGGTTGAATGAAAAAATGGTGAAGAAGATCAAGAGAAAAAGAAAGAACGTTGCTTGCTGCCACCCAAATGTTGCGTTTTGGGATCGACTTCATTTTTTGAAGCTTGTGTTCATTTTTACTCCTTATTTGCGAACTGAAAATTAAAGCCTCGAGATTGCGCCTAGTTGGTTCGCCTCGCGATATATTTATATTTTGATTCCTCATTTATTATTTTTTATATAAAATTTATGGGTTTTTTTAAGAAATATAAAATTGATGGTGGATTGTTGATGATAATAATAATAATACAATCACTATGACTGATTCTTTTAAAATACAATTAACTAACTAGATTAAAAGAAAATCCTATGAATGATAACAAAATTTTATATTTATCACTCATCTATTATAAATTAAAGGAAAATTATCATTGCACCACCTTTATTTTGTTTTATATTCATCCAACCACTATAAAATTTTAACATGTACTTTGCATCACATTTCTTTTCATATTTGTATCAACTAGCCGCTTTTGTTTTAACACTATTAAATAATTTTAATAAAATGATAATTTTACCCCTAAATAAATTGAAAGACTATTTTATTTTATAAAAACTTTTAAAATTAAAAATTATAATCATAAAAATATCCTTAAATTTAATAAAAAATAAATCCCAAATAGAGGTGCTCAACTGATTTTTACTAAATTTAGATTTTGTAAAATTTTAATAATTATTTTTTTAAAAAATTATAATTTTACAAAATTTTAATAAAAATAAATGAATTTATTTATTAAAAATTTATAATTTTGTAAAATTTTATTAAATAACTGAATTTATTTCTTAAAAGAATAAATCCTAAAATTTTAATAATTTAGGAGATTTTTATTAAATCCCAAAGGTTTGCAATTATTTTTATAATTATAATTTTATATTAAAAATAAAAATTCTAATTTTGGGATTTATTTTTATTAAAATTTAGGGATATTTTTTATTAAAATTCTAATGAAAATCTTATTTTTATTAAAATTCTTATGAAAATCTTATTTTTTAGTTATAGCCTCTACTATATCTAAAATATGATTTCCGGATTCAGCATGTGTTGAAAAATTATAACCAAACAGTGGATGCCTTAATTAAGTTTGTAGTGTTATGTTGCATGGGTGGAAGAGTTTCCTCAGCCTTTACCATGTTTCTTTGAAATTTATGTTCTGATCTAATGATAAGTTTATATTTTTTAAAAAAAATCCAGTAAGATAGTGTATCGATAACAAAATTTTAAGTTTATAATACCACTAATATAAATTAATAATATTTTGTCATGTTACTTTTGTTAGAAACTAAACTTAAGAACATAATTCAAAAAAAAAATTAACAACGAAATCAAATTTCTAAGTATTTGACTTATTTAAATCCACATCTCAAACCCCTGTATCTAAACTGATAAGCTAAGTTAGATTCCGCCAAATCTTTTGAACTAAAACAAACTTGAGTTTGAGTTTGACAGAAGCAACTATTCAATTGGTATAGATTCCCGTTTTACAACCATACTACTCACTTACCAGTAACAATGAAATATATACATGTGTAGTGTAGGATCAGGCTACGGTACAACTGTGGTACCGTGCTACAGTTACATCCAGCCATCGGATGTGCTTAGATTGGTGGGGTTCACTGACATCCAATGGTTGGATACAACTGTGGCACGGTACTATAGTTGCAACACAAGTTTCCCCTTGTAGTGTATACACCACTTTTCCAATAACTTAATTACAATTAAATTATTTCCTTTTATATGTTAAATAATTACCTAATTTCATTTGCATATAACTATCTACATTATTGAAACAATTCAATCCTAATTCTATTGTTAAAAAATTTGCAATTAGAATTTATTTTTATTTGTATTCTATTTTCTTTTTCTTTTTCTTTTTTTTTAGATACGCTAATATCAAATTATCAACAACAATATTTTCTAATTTCTTAATCATATATGATAATTACATTCTTCACAAGCGTTTAAACATCCTTGTCACTGTCAAATCAAGCAATAATTAACTAAAGGACACACAATTCACCCCAAGAGCTAAATTGAAATTTATCAAATTCACAAGCTTTCATAAGATTAAGTCTATAATAGAAATTTCCCTAACACAAAAAAATATCCCAAGCACCCAAAGCCCCACAGCACCAGCTGAGCTCACTTCCGGTTCAGGGCTTCGGCTCACCAAAACATGAACAGAAAACCCAAACCCATTTCCCCACCCATGTCCCCGCCTCCCCTTCCTTCAATTCCCAATTCTCAGTCTCACAAAACGCTAACCCCAATTTCCCTTATGGCGCGAAAATCTTCTCTCCTCAAACAAACGCTAATTGTCCTAGCCCTCTTCATCCTCGCCGTCTACGCTTTCGTCAACACTTTCTTCTCTCCCCCAGTCGCCGCCGACGCCGACCCCACGTTTAACAAACTGAGCCAGCAGAACTCAAACATTGAATTCAAATCTTCCAAAGTCAAAGTTTACATGTACAATCTCCCCAGAAAGTTCACTTACGGCATCATCGAACAGCACTCGATGGCGCGTGGCGGTTTGGTTGGCCCGGTTGCTGACGTGTCAATGCTGAAGTACCCGGGCCACCAGCACATGGGGGAGTGGTACGTGTTCTCGGATCTGAGCCGACCCGAATCCGAGCGGGTCGGATCCCCCGTCGTGAAGGTCACTGACCCTGGCGAGGCGGATCTCTTCTTCGTCCCGGTTTTCTCGTCGCTGAGTTTAGTAGTGAACGTGGGCGGGCCTGCCTCGGCGCATCGGTACAGCGATGAGGAAATGCAGGAGGAGCTCGTGGAGTGGCTGGAGCAGCAGGAGTATTGGAGTAGGAATAGCGGAAGGGATCACGTGATTATAGCTGGTGACCCGAATGCGATGTTGCGGGTCATGGATCGGATCAAGAATGCTGTTCTGTTGGTTTCGGATTTCGGGAGATTAAGGGTTGATCAGGGGTCCTTGGTTAAGGATGTGGTGATTCCGTACTCACATAGGATTAATACGTACACGGGTGATCCCAGGGTTGATAATCGGAACACTTTGTTGTTCTTCATGGGCAATCGTTATCGAAAAGAGGTAATTTGTTATCATTTGTTTGTTTCCTTTCAATTTTGTTTGTGCATTCATTCTTGTAAGGTTTAGTTGAAGGCCTGTATTTTTAGTTTTGGATAGCATTTAATTGGTTGTATGGACACTATTGTGTACGAATAGTCTAGCATACTTCTTCTGATAATCTACCGTCTATTTAAATAAAGAAACTTGTGGGCGTTATGATAATCTACCTTCTATTTAGTTGCTTAGTGGGGAGCTCGCTTCTTTGTTATGATTTGTTCTGTTTTGAGTATCCAGCAGCATACAAAACTCACATTTTTTTCCTCCAGACTTGTTGAAATAAGTTCATGGTTTATATCCTTTTGGTTGTCATAGAGCCTCTATTTCTTCTTTCGTTTCTGAATGCAACCACCACATTTAAGAGTTTTTATGTTTGCTGCAAGAACTATATTCTCTGGACTCGGATTTGTGGTTATGGCTTGTGTCCCGGATCTGATGATTTTTATCTTTTTCTGGGGTTTACTATCTCTTTGTGCTTTTAGGGAGGCAAAATTCGTGATTTGCTTTTCAACATTCTTGAAACTGAAAAGGATGTTGTAATAAAACATGGAACACAATCCAGAGAGAGTAGACGTGCAGCCACACAAGGGATGCATACATCAAAATTCTGTTTGAATCCTGCTGGTGATACACCATCAGCTTGCCGACTCTTTGATGCTATAGTTAGCCTGTGTGTGCCTGTGATAGTAAGTGATAGTATTGAGTTGCCATTTGAAGATGTTATAGACTATAGAAAGATTGCAGTCTTTGTAGAGACCTCTGCTGCTATCAAGCCTGGCTTTTTAATTTCAACTCTGAGAGCAGTAACTCCTGATAGGATTCTGGAGTATCAGAGAGAGCTTAAAAAGGTAAGTGTTACTTGTATGTCTTGTAATTTTAATCTTCTGATATTAAGGCTTGCTGTCTTGATATTTGCATCTTTTGCTGGTGTTGACGGTGAAATTTTGATGCTTGATTCTCCTCAACTTGAGGAGTTGTAGAGAAAATAAATGAGATGAATCCTTTGTAATATTTCTTGGCATGCCAATTAAATACTATGCCCTGTTTGTTCATATAAGTACTATATCTCAGTTACAACCTAGAAAACATGAAAAATGGTTTTAAGTCTTGTTATATAGTGAGTTTTTATTTACCTGAGAGAATCACACCCATTGACTAGGAATTATGATTTAATTAGTTTTATGGTCCATATATTGTCAAACATCAATCATGTATTTTTGGTGTCAGTCAATCAGTTTTGTTCAAGAAATGAATGGAAGTTTGAGTTTCTGGCCGTATTTCTTTTTGTGCACACTCAACCATGTCAAATGTCAGTAGATATGGGTACATAGCATCTTCTTTGCTTATTGTTATCATAAAAATAGCTTTGTGCAGTTTCTTCCTCTTGTTATAAGGGTATTTAATTATTTAAATGTTCCCTAAATAACAATTCCCCCCCCCCCCCCCCCAAATCCAAAAATAATAATAATAATAATAATCACACTTATTTTGCTTTTGTGTGTATGTCCATATGTAATCTGCTATAAGGCAACTACAATTTTCTCTCCCACTAACATCATAATAAGTTTTATATTTGAGCATTTTGGAATTCATTTAGTTGTCGTAGTAGACTCAATACATACACTTGTTTAAAGCATCTTCATTGAAGTACTCTATTAAATTATGTGATTCAGGTGCAGAGATACTTTATATATGACCATCCAAATGGAGCAGTAAATGAAATTTGGCGTGAAGTCTCACAGAAGCTACCTCTTATTAAAATCATGATTAATCGTGACAAACGGCTCGTCAGGAGAGAGTCAAGTGAGCCAGTTTGCTCTTCTCTCTGTACAAACCAGTCTGGGCTCATTACCTCCTTGTGATCCACCTCTATATTTGATTGACAAATCAATAACCTTATAAACTGCCCCAAATTACTCCAAATATGTGCGGGTGGAGATCGTTATGTGGGGCTGGGCAAGATTGAGAAAGAATGTGTCTGCAAGTCTGCGCACTGTTTCAAAGTTGAAGGTACCCACATTTCTTCCATAGCCTTTTTTTCCCCTGTTTACCACCGGGTTAATATGCCTCAATGAAAATTTTTCTTTCACACGTAATTGATGTTGTATATTTGTTCTAATTTTATTTGTATCATCACTTTCTTATGGTATCAAGAACAGAATATGAAGCTGGAAAATGCAACTTTGTAGTTGTAATTATGATTGATTTGTACATAGTAGAGAATAAATGAAAAAACAATCATTTTGATTCTTTAATCTCGTCTATTTTATGTCTGTTTGTTAATTTATATCTTCAAATACACTATTTAGTACAGCTGGTTTGTTGTTGCTTAATTAATCTTGCAGCCAGCTCTACATTTGATATGGTTGCAGTTTATTTGAGGATTATATTGTAGAGACTGTAATTGGTCTCTTCACTCTGTAAATCTGGTGGTCGATCTTGAGTCTTGCATTTTATACTTGCTTTTTGATCGAGACAGCTTGTATCTTATTCAAGCTAAGTAAACAAATTAGTTTTTAGTCGCATATTTTTGGGTTCAGGGAAAGCATCAATTAGAGGAATATTTTAAATTTTTTTAGTTTAGGATAGATTTTTTTTTAATTAAGAATATTTGAAAGAAATGAAAATAAAATATAATCTCGATAACTTTATATTCTATAAATTGTTAAACTTGGTTAAAGAATAGTCTTTTCCGGTTCTAACTTGAGACCAATATAGTAAACTAATGTTTCTATAAATTTATAAATAATGTTTTTTAAAAAAATTATATTTTCTTAGAGGATTCATTTACTTTATAAATTAATAATTATCTAAATTAAAATTAAATACATTTGATATGTTTATGGAATTTTGGCAAAAAAATGTTCTCAGTTTGCTTGCTTCTTAGAATTGATTTTGATTTGGATCTAATCTTTAATTTTATTGTAATACGAATTGCGAGATTCTAATTGATATTGTCTTTTGACAATAATAAACTTTTCATTTATATCATTTTGAGTGTGTTTTTATGTGAGATAGAGCTCTATATGACATCTTTAACCCAGAAAAAAAAATAAAAAATTTACGATATAAAAAAAAAATCCTTGCAATCACCACAATATATATATATATATATATATTCTAATGACAAAAATATCACCATTCAACTAAATTTAAGTGAGAGAAAAGACAGAGTTGTCCGAGAAGGAAAAACTCATAAAATGACAAAAAAAGGACGCTGGAATGATAGCTTTTGTCTTTTGAGAAGCTTCCAGCCAGCAAAGGGAAAGAAGTCCCACTAGAAACAAAAAACGACTTTAAGAATTGATGACCAAGGTTTTTTAATCCATCAGCTTAGTCAACTGAACAAAAGTGGAGCCACCTTTCTGCATTTTTCGGAAGGCCACATGGCCACACTAATATACCGGAAGTCTTCGGTGACCAAGGCGTGGGCGCCGTAACTGCAACAATATGAAGCTAATACTACCAGGAAATGAGTTCAATTTATTCTGAACGCTGACCCTTCATCTATACTTACCATACAACACAATTCAATCATATTTGTTTCATACAGAAAAATGGGATTGTTAATACGGTCTTATCAATTCTTTTCTCTGCAGTTATTGCTCTTGCATTCTCTGAGTTATGCAAAACACTGTCCTCGTGAGCAGAGTTCTGCATTGATCCAGTTTAAGCAACTCTTTTCCTTTGATGAAGACTCTTCTTTCCTTTGTCAACGTTCTTACCCAAAAATGATCTCCTGGAAAAAGGACACAAATTGCTGCTCATGGGATGGAGTAACATGTAATATGGCGACAGGTAATGTCATTAGCCTTGACCTTAGTTGCAGTTGGCTCCATGGCAATATCCCCACCAACACTAGTCTCTTTCACCTTCTTCATCTACAAACACTCAATCTTTCTCATAATGATTTTGATTACTCTGAGATTTCTTCTGGTTTTAGCCGTTTCCGAAATTTGACACACTTTAGTCTATCTGACTCCAATATTAACGGTAAAATTCCATATGAAATCTCCTTCTTGAGTGAGTTAGTTTCACTGGATCTCTCTTTCAATCCTCTAGTGAGTCTTGAAACCCCAGTTTTCCGAGCATTAGTTCAAAATATGACCAAATTACAAGTACTTTCTCTTGATTCTGTAGAAATGTCCACCATAGTACTGGATTCACTGAAAAATCTATCTTCTTCTTTAACATCTCTAAGTCTCTCTGATTGTATACTGCAAGGAAACTTTCCAATAAACATTTTCCACCTGCCAAATCTACAAATGATTAGATTAAGCAAAAATCCTTCTTTGGCTGGTAATTTTCTGACAACTAACTGGACAAGCCTCATAGAGTATTTGGATGTCTCTGAAACAAGTTTCTCAGAGTTGCTTGATTCAATTGGCAATCTGAAGTTCTTAAGAAGATTGATGCTTGGTTACAGCCAATTTGTTGGGCCTGTTCCTGCATCATCGGTAATCTCACACAACTTACTCTTTTGCACCCCATGCACAACAATTTTAGTGGTCATATCCCATCATCTCTTTCAAATCTTGTGCGGCTAACCCGTTTAGATCTTTCAAGCAATAGTTTTGTTGGTGAAATCCCAGCTATTGTCAATCTGACACAAGTTTCTTTTTTCGACCTGTCAAACAATCAACTAGCAGGTCCAATTCATTCTCAAGGAAGTAGGCTTCAAAATTTAGTCTTAATCCGTTTAAACAATAACTCCCTCAGTGGGACAATACCATCTTGGTTATTCTCTCGTCCATTATTGGAGTATGTGCAACTCAGTGATAACCAACTCTCTGGCCATATTGATGAATTTCCAAGTAAATCACTGCAAAACCTCTATTTGTCCAGCAATAGGTTGCAGGGGTCAATTCCGAGTTCAATCTTTGAACTTGTGAATCTGACTGATCTCCAACTTGATTCAAACAATTTCAGTGGCATTGTAGAGCCCTATATGTTTGCAAAGCTCATTAAGCTTAAATACCTCTATCTTTCACATAACAGCCTATCACTAGGCACCACATTCAAAATCGACTCTCCCATTTCCAAAATTTTCCTATTTAAGTTTATCTGCTTGCAACATAAGTGCTTTCCCAAGCTTCCTAAGAACTCAAAATGAGTTATCTTATCTGGACCTTTCTGAGAACAAGATCGATGGTCAGATTCCCAGCTGGATATCAGAGATTGGAAAGGATTCTTTGAGTTATGTAAACCTTTCCCACAACTTTATTACAAAGATGAAGCAGATTCCATGGAAGAATCTTGGGTATCTCGACCTTCGTTCCAATTTGCTTCAAGGACCACTTCCAGTTCCTCCATCTAGCTTGAGAGTCCTTTTGATCTCGAATAATCAATTCACAGGAGAGATTATTCATTCTATTTGCGATATTATTGCCCTTGATGTTCTTGATCTTTCCAATAACAGGCTCAGGGGCACCATTCCAGAGTGCATTGGAAACTTTAGCCCCTGGCTTAGCGTGTTGGATCTGCGGAATAATAGACTTAATGGAAGCATTCCTCGAACATTTGCTGAATCCAATTGGTTAAGGTCTCTTAACTTGAACAACAATGTACTCGAAGGAGCGATCCCTCAATCCTTGGTCAACTGTACAAAGCTTGAAGTTCTAGATATTGGAAATAACAAGATCAACGATGTTTTCCCCTATTGGTTGGGAAATCTTCCAGAACTGCGGGTTCTTGTTCTCCGTTCCAATAAACTTCGCGGTTCTGTGAGGGTCTTTGAACCGAAGGAATCATTTCATAAGTTGAGAATCTTAGATCTTTCGATCAACAATTTTAGTGGTAATTTGCCAGCAAGGTTTTTTGAAAAATTAAATGCCATGAGGAATGTTGGTGCAGATGAAGGCAAATTGCGGTACTTGGGTGAAGAATATTATCAGGATTCTGTAGTGGTGACACTAAAAGGAACTGAGATTGAACTGCAGAAGATTCTCACTGTTTTCACGACCATTGACTTCTCAAGCAATGGTTTTGATGGAGAGATTTCACAGGTGATTGGAAAGCTTCATTCGCTTCGACTCCTCAACCTTACTCACAATCACTTTACAGGGAAAATTCCATCGTCGCTGGGAAATTTGGCAAAGCTTGAATCCTTAGACCTGTCTTCAAACAACCTTGCTGGAAAAATTCCAAAGCAATTGGCAAGTCTTACATCTCTTTCAGTCTTAAACCTTCCCACAACCGACTTGATGGACCTATACCTCAAGGACCCCAGTTCAATACAATTCAAGAAGATTCCTATATTGGTAACCTGGGGTTGTGCGGATTTCCATTGACCAAAAAATGCGGCAATGATGCAGCACCAACAACATTCCATGAAGAAGAAGAAGAGGCTGAGAGTTCAAGCAGCTGGTTTGATTGGAAATTTGCTAAGATTGGTTATGGATCAGGATTGGTGATTGGCCAGTCTATTGGATACATGGTTTTCTCATCAGGAGAACCACTATGGTTTATGAAGATGGTTGTGACGTGGCAATCCAAGAAGGTAAGAACAAGGGGGATCAGAAGAGGCAGAGGAAGAAGAAATTAATCACTTGGTGAAATTGATTTTTTTTTTCTTAATAAATTGATGCTCTTTATGTCTGTTTTTCTTTTGTTGTTGTAAGAATAAAAGCGACACAGATTTGGATCTCCTGATATGATTTTTAGTTGACCTTCCAAAATATTGTCACAGGTGGTATTGGTCGTATTTAATGATTAAGATTTATTTTCTATTTTTCATATTTAATAGATGTTGACTCTTTGTGTATGAATAATAAAAATTTTAAAAATTAGTTAGCATAAAAAGTAAACTAGGCTTGGCTGAGTTAAAAGAAAAAACCTTTATTCATTCATATTAAAATAGTTTAGCTTTTTTCTTACATATATATATTTCTTCATTTATTCGTATAAAAAGTTTGGCAAAATGTTTTTAAGTTTGACTAAATGACTTTCAAAATATTTTTTTTTTAAAAAAAGAGATTTAATTTGAGAATTATTTGAATAAAAATCGAAGATTTAAAATTTATAAAACGAGAGACTTAATTAAACGAGTGTTCAGACAGAGTCACATTACAGGCCCTGTTAGCTCAAAATTTATCTACAGCTACGCCTCCCTGGACATTTTGAGAATCATAAACCTCTGCAAACAACCGTCAGTAGCCTCCCTTGAGGTTCTATGAAATTTTTCTTCTAAAATAAACAGGTCTGACTGTTCTTAACAAGTATCCTTTCAAACCATCAACTTGAAGAAAAGGACAATGACACTAGAGAAAGCCAATGAGATTAAAACATCAAGATCTAACAGAAAAAAAAAAATAAATACAAAAAGAAGTATCTCTTCAACAAAAGAATAGAAAATGGATCAATATAGGTTATCATTCTTGCCACTTCAAACCAGTGAGATGAAAAATATGTATTGAAAGCTGCCCAATTTGTAGAAACAAAAACTTGCTGGAGAAATGGCTTCCATGATTCGAGTACGGTGCCAATCTTAAAAAAAATGCAATCATAAGGATAAATGGATTCACTGCATTTTTTAATTCCCACGTAGGGTATTTTTCACAAACTATTTGTATAAATCTGTACTAAAGTAATAGAGGGGTAATGTGCTTGTAGAAAAGATAATAATTATTTCTGTTCTGTATCATGCATCTGGTATATAGTCAGGTGCTTTAATACGAAGTGATGACAAGAACCCTACAAAGATTGTTGTAAAATAATTAATTTATTAATCCCCCTTCTAAGTTCATATGATGTACAAACCTTGAATCATCAGACTTGTCTTCCAACAACCTTACAGGAAAATTTCCTTTGCAATTGACAAGTCTAACATCTCTTTCGTTCTTAAACATCTAGAAGATACCATCTGTTATGACCAAATCCTACAACCCATATCACCGCATTTTGTCAATTAAGATGCAGATCCACTTATAAACTCAATATCTTTCCCGTGCTTTGTTGATATGGAATTTACCTAAGGTGTTATAGATAGGACACCATATGAAGTAGAAGAAGATGATGACACTTCAAGTTGGTTTGATTAGAATGTTGCCACCATGGCTTATGCATCTGGATTGGTGATTGGCCTGTCTATTAGATACATGTTTTTGCGTCAGGTAGACTGCTATGGTTTGTGAAGATGTTTGAGAGGAATTAATCCAACTGTCCAAGAAGGTGAGATTCAGAAAAGGCAATGGAAGAAGAAATTAATCCGAAAGTGCAAGTGATGCTCTTTCGTAATGAGTTTGTCCTTTTGGAATGGGCACGAATTAATGTAATTAATATTTACTGTCTATTAGATACATGTTTTTGCGTCAGGTAGACTGCTATGGTTTGTGAAGATGTTTAAGAGGAATTAATCCAACTGTCCAAGAAGGTGAGATTCAGAAAAGGCAATTGGAGAAGAAATTAATCCGAAAGTACAAGTGATGATCTTTCGTAATGAGTTTGTCCTTTTGGAATGGCACGAATTAATGTAATTAATATTTACTGTCTATTTGATATAGCTTATCTAATGGTAATAAGTACTTATTTAATTTCATAAGCTCTTATTATAAATTTTATTGTTGTTTGGTTTTTTTTTGGTGAGCTTTTAGAACTTAAATAAACAATTTTGCTTCTAATAGCTAAAACTCAATTTTTGGGCTCCCATTTGGGAGTAGAGGTTAAAAAGGTTTTTTTAAATATTAAAATATCTAATATATCTTCTATTTATTTGACAATTTTGTTCTATTCTTTTTATAACATAATTTAAAAAAATTATCTAATAAAATAATTTCATAAATTTTTAATAATATCTCTTATTGACAACCAAATAATTAATTTTTTAAAGTAAAAACTCTATTTATAAAATCGCTAATCTCTAAGTAAATAAGTTTTACTTGAAAATGTGTACTAAACAGGGCCTTATGTTAAAATAAATAGTTCTGTTGCGTTAGTACAAATATCAAATTAGTAAGCACTGAGCATAGAAAATGTAAAGAGTGGAACTGTTTGCACCCCTCTAGAAACACCACATTAAAAGTACTTGTAAATTGCACTACTTTTAGTAACATCCGTTTTAATTTACAGATAACACTGTGTATTCGTAATTTCTTGTTTCTCCAATCCCTGTTGGAAAAAAAAAAACTATTTTTAACTCATAATTCTTTCACTAATCAGCATGAAGCTTTAATACAATTAATAGGAACCATTTTAATTTTTGAATTCCTTCGCCTTTTAACTTGCCATTTGCTTTTCGATTTCTATCATCATTTAACTTGAAACATAGAAACTCAATAATATATATTCTAGATTTTTTTTTCTGTATTTTTTTTTCTTTTGCATAGGTTCTCCGAGTTTGTAAAATTATAAAAAGAGAGAATTGTTTTGATGGATAAAGATGATGATCATGCCTCGTGATGCAGTGCTTTTTATTTTTATTTTTTTCTTGAAAGACATGACGCATTCGAGGGTTGATATTGTAAATTTCAGTGAAAGGGTTTTAAGAGGATTTTGGGGCATAACAATAGTGCAACTCAAAAGTAAACTAGGATTGGTTTCTCCCTTATGATGCATGCGATGGTAATTACCGTTTGGTGCCAATTTGCGGAATAAAAGGCTGCCGCGATTCGAGTTCGCTGTCAATCTAGAAAGCACACGATTCACTTGATTTCTTTTGTTCTAATTAAGACTTTTGTCGTTTCACATACTCAAATTACGCAATACAAAATGCGATGCTTGTCTCCACAGATTTGAATGATGATCAGCTTGGTTAAGTAATGTGGGAGGCCGGCGCGGTCACTATAATTTTACTG
The DNA here is from genome assembly GCF_000493195.1 of Citrus x clementina. NCBI lineage: Eukaryota > Viridiplantae > Streptophyta > Magnoliopsida > Sapindales > Rutaceae > Citrus > Citrus x clementina. The sequence continues at coordinate 30,179,760 of NW_006262688.1, forward strand.
TAAAATGCTTATAAGTACAGGAACTGTATTGAGTTTAAATATTGGCTGATCAAAGACAAGTCTTATACGGTTGACAATTCAGTATCAGCCTTTGTTATTGTCTAATAGTGCTCTCTCCACTGCCAAGTGGCAGCTACCGGCCAGCCAAGCATTATAAAAACTAAAATATTATAAACGGGAGCGGCTTTTGCAGCCTGTTGTACTTCTTCAATTGAAAAGAACATTGCTTTCAACATAAAGTTGTTAATTCATTTGATATTTTATTTAGTTGGATTTCATACCATCGGTGGATACGTAACCCTGCTTTATGCCTCTAATTGTCACGTACCTGGATTGAAGCTAATGTCACGGCAATTGGGTTCTACTATTTATAGTGACCCGACGATATTCATCTTCTACGCAAAATAAAATCAAATTTGCTCTAAATAATAATTTGTTACAGAAAAATGAGATGGTTAACGTGGTCTTATCATTTCTTCTGTCTTCAATTATTGCTTTTGCATACTCAGAGTTATGCAAAACAGTGTCCTCAGGAACAGAGTTTGGCACTGCTCCAGTTTAAGCAACTCTTTTTCTTCAACCGTTATTATTTTGGCCGTTGCCGTGCATACCCAAAAACGATGTCCTGGAAATGGGGTACCGATTGCTGCTCGTGGGAGGGAGTAACATGTGATATGGCCACAGGTAATGTCATTAGCCTTGACCTTAGCTGCAGTGGGCTTTACGGCAGTATCCCTTCCAACACTAGTCTCTTTAACCTTGTTCACCTACAAAAGCTCAACCTTGCTAACAACGATTTCAATCTCTCTCTGATTTCTTCCGGTTTTAGCCGTTTCCTTAATCTGACACACTTTAACCTCTCTTATTCCAACTTTGAGGGTTCAATTCCTTATGAAATATCCCGCTTGAGTAAGTTAGTTTCACTTGACCTCTCTACCTATAGTACACTGAGGCTTGAAAACCCAGTTATGGAAGCATTAGTTCAAAATGTGACCAAGTTACAACTACTCTTTCTTGATTACGTAGACATGTCTACCGTAGTACCAGGTACCTTGAAAAATCTATCTTCCTCTCTGACATCTCTAAGTCTCTCTTATTGTAGAATCCAAGGTGAATTTCCCGAGAACATCTTCCGCCTGTCAAACCTACAGATGGTTCGTTTAAAATTCAATTCAAATCTGTCTGGTGTCTTTCCCAGGTCCAACTGGACAAGCCCCTTAAGGTGTTTGGATGTCTCTGGCACAAGGTTCTCCGGACAGCTACCTGATTCAATCTGCAACCTGAGGCACTTGCGAGAATTGCATCTTTCCCAATGCAACTTTTATGGATTTCTTCCTGCATCACTAGGTAATGTTACACAACTTGCTGTTTTATCCCTCTCCTCGAACAGTTTTAGTGGGCTTATCCCACCATCTCTTTCAAATCTTCACCAGCTAATCAATGTAAATCTTCGAAGCAACAGTTTTCATGGTCAAATCCCAGATATTATGAATCTAACCAGAGTTACAAATTTAGACATCTCAAATAATCAACTTACCGGTTCAATTCCTTCCCATGGAAGCGGGCTTCAAAATTTAGCATTGCTCAGATTAGAAAATAACACCCTCAGTGGGACAATACCATCTTGGTTATTCACTCTTCCATTATTGCGGTATATGGACCTCAGTGATAACCAACTAACTGGCCATCTTGATGCATTTCCAAGTAAATCATTGCGAATACTCTATTTGACTAACAATAGGTTGCATGGCTCAATTCCAATTTCAATATTTGAACTTGCAAATTTGACTGATCTCAGTCTTGCTTCAAACAACTTTAGTGGCATCGTAGAGCCTTATATGCTTGCAAAGCTCGTTAACCTCCTAGCACTCGAACTCTCTCACAACAGTCTATCATTTGGCACCACATCCAAAGTCAACTCTTCTTTTCCCCAAATTTTCCAACTGAGATTATCTGCTTGCAACATAAGTGCATTCCCAAGCTTCTTAAAATCTCTTAAAGAATTATCATATTTGGACCTTTCTGAGAACAATATCGATGGTCAGATACCAAACTGGATGTGGGAGGTTGGAAAGGATACTTTGAGGTTTCTAGATCTTTCCCACAACTTCATAACAGAAATGAAGCAGATTCCTTGGAAGAACCTTAAGTATCTTAAGCTTCAATCCAACTTACTACAAGGACCACTTCCAGTTCCTCCACCTCGCTTGCAATTCCTTTTGGCCTCGAACAATCAATTCACAGGAGAGATTATTCAATCGATCTTCCGTAGTAGTACCCTTGAAGTTCTTGATCTTTCCGATAACGGGTTCAGTGGCACTATTCCAGAGTGCATCGGAAACTTTAGCGTGTTGGATCTGCGGAATAATAGACTCAATGGAACCATTCCTGAAGCATTTGCAGAAGCCAATTTGCTAAGGACTCTTAACTTGAACAACAATGAACTGGAAGGACCGGTCCCTAAGTCCTTGGTCAATTGTACTAAGCTTGAAGTTCTAGATATCGGGAACAACAAGGTAAAAGATGTTTTCCCATACTGGTTGGGAAATCTTCCAGAGCTCCAGGTTCTTGTTCTCCGTTCCAATAAATTTCACAGCCCTATGAGGGAGTTTGAAGCCAAGCAATCATTTCCTAAGTTGAGAATCATTGATCTCTCACACAACAATTTTACTGGTCCTTTGCCAGCAAGGATTTTTGAAAATCTAAATGGGATGAGGAATGTTGGTGAAACTGAAAGGAAATTGCAATACGTGGGTGAAACTTTTTATCAGGATTCTGTAGTGGTGACACTTAAAGGAGCTGAGATCGAACTGCAGAAGATTCTCACCGTTTTCACAACCATTGACTTCTCAAGCAATGATTTTCATGGGGAGATTCCTGAAGTAATTGGAAACCTTCATTCACTTCGACTCCTCAATCTTTCTCACAACCACCTTACAGTGCGTATTCCATTTTCGCTGGGAAATTTGATAAACCTTGAATCGTTAGACCTGTCTTCAAACGACCTTTCTGGAAAAATTCCAATGCAGTTGGCAAGTCTAACATACCTATCAGTCTTAAACCTTTCCTATAACCAACTTGAAGGACCTATACCTCAAGGACCCCAATTTAGTACATTTCAAAACCATTCATATATTGGCAACTTGGGGTTGTGTGGATTCCCATTGACAAAACAATGTGGCAAAGATGACCCACCAGAACTAGTGCCAACAACTTCAAGCTGGTTTGATTGGAAAGTTGCCAAGATGGGTTATGGATCTGGATTGGTGATTGGCCTGTCTATTGGGTACATGGTTTTTGCAACAGGAAGACCACTATGGTTTGTGAAGATGTTTGAGAAGAAGCAATCCAAGAAGAAGGTGAGAACAAGGCCGATCATAAGAGGCAGAGGAAGAAGAAATTAACAAGTCGGTGCAAGTGATGCTGTTTGTTTTTATTTTGTCCATTGCAATTGTACGAGTTAATGTATTTGATATTTGATGGTGAAATAAATAGTTCTGTCGGGTGAGTAAGAAAAATGAAAATTTGTAAAATCAGCGAGCACTCTCTTGCAATAGAGGAAGCATCCGTATCAATTATCAAGTGAAGTCATTATTATTATTATTTTAAATGATAAAATAAGCTGGTTAGCATTAGAGACCAAATCCTTGTGAGAGTCTCAATTTGCAAGCTCCAAAAAAATTATATATTTTATAATTTTTTTTAATAAAATTTAGGTTTCGAGTTTGTCAAGTGATGTCCAAAATCGACCTGCCTTTATACCCAGACCAGATAATACCCAACCCACAACACCCAAATACGGTCCGGATCCGAACTGAATGGATATTTTTGCCACCTCTAGCTGGAATGATGGCTTTTGAGAAGCTTCAGCAATGAGAAAGAAGAAGGTCCCACTAGAGACAAAAACCGACTTAAAGAATTGATGACCAAGCTATTTTTATTCATCAGCTTAAAAGTGAGGCCATCTTTCTATATTTTTCGGAAGGGGTCACGCTAATATACCGGAAGTCTTCGGCGACCAACGCGTGGATGTTGTTACTGCAACAATATGAAGCTGATATAATCTGGAAATGAGTTCTATTTACGCTGACCGCTGACCCCTCATCTGCATTTACCATACAACACAATTCAATTAATCAATCATTTTTGTTTCATATAGAAAATTGGGATTGTTAACACGGTCTTATCAATTCTTTGCTCTCCAGTTATTGCTCTTGCATTCTCTGAGTTATGCAAAACACTGTCCTCATAAACAGAGTTCTGCATTGATCCAGTTTAAGCAACTCTTTTCCTTTGATGGAGACTCTTCTTTCGTTTGTCAACGTTCTTACCCAAAAATGATCTTCTGAAAAAAGGACACAAATTGCTGCTCGTGGGATGGAGTAACATGTGATATGGCGACAAGTAATGTCATTAGCCTTGACCTTAGTTGCAGTTGGCTCTATGGCAATATCCCCTCTAACACTAGTCTCTTTCACATTCTTCATCTGCAAACACTCAATCTTTCTCATAACGATTTTGATTACTCTGAGATTTCTTCTGGGTTTAGCCGTTTCTGAAATTTAACACACTTTAGTCTCTCTGACTCCTATATTAACGGTAAAATTCCATATGAAATCTCCTTCTTGGGTGAGTTAGTTGTTGATGCTGAAATCTGCTCGCCCTTTGCCCGACTAGATTTTTACAGCAACGTTATGTTATCAACAATGAAGATGTCAATTCCTTCTTGCTTCAACGATCGCCCTAGCCCCTGAAGTTAGAATTGTACTCCTTTCTCTCGTTAAGCCTGCGTTCACAAAAGTGGATCAGAGACGCCGGTGGTTTTACCGGCGTAAACCCTCCGATGCCTAAGTTAGCACAAGGTGTTTACGGGAAAATGATACAATTATGGTTCGAATAATTGCTTAGAATTGGCTCACTGTTTGTATTGAAAATGGTCTGGATAAAATTTGGCAGAGTTTTCCCTTTTCTCAGTTTTTTTCTCCTTTTCTTCATCGATTTCTCCCTCTTTTATAGCCGCTGTCCCACGTTTCCGTTTACCCTTCATCCCTCATTTTTCGGGTGGTGGCAGCCCCTCACGGGACTCTAACTACCACATTGTGGGCAATCGTGGGATCTCGTGTCTCCCTCAACGGTTCTGAGAAAAGCGCAACTATCGTGATTCCATGGGATCGTGTTCCCGCTTTTTTGGGGGATGGGTACCGGCTCGGTAGATGTCTCTGGTCGGTATATTCCCCTAGCTGGTATTCGTCTCTGCTCGGCCCATATCTGTAGAGGGCTTATTATCAGTGTTCTGCTCGTACCATTCGGTCAAGATCATCCACCCCGGGGTGGGGATGATGGCATGGCCGAGCTGGTACTCTTATTCACTTAACACCAGTCCCCCAGTTTCTGGTCTTGCGAGTGCAACGAGTTTAGAGTAGAAACTGATAATCGAATCTTACCGGCCTGGGGAACTTCCCATCTGGTCTTCTGTTTATTGGGATGGACCTGAGGTTTCCTCTTTCGTCCGAGAAGATTTTTATCCGTGTATGGGCCCTTACGAATATATCTCATATATGTTTGGGCTTATGTCTCGTTAGGCCTTTTATAACGGTGAGTGACGTGGCGCTTCCCGACTCTTCGTATTTGAAATTTGAAACGACGGGCTATCCATCCTCGATATACGTTGAGTGAGCTGGCATTCCCATCACTTAAATGCTTCGATTTCCCCTTTTTCGTTTCAAATCCCTAGATTGAAACCGTCATTGTTTTGCTATTCGTCTCTCCGCCGCTAACCAAATCCTTCTTTAACTTTGCTCACCCTTCCCGCGTCCGGAGTATCCACTTGTTGGGTGTTTTTTCTGTCACGGCAGCGCTATCAGTGCCAGTTTATTCCAGGTATAGTTTTTAACTTCTTCTCTAATTGTTGTTGATTGGGTTCTGTGTTGCCCCTTTTGTATCCGTATACTCGAGTTTGCTTTGTTTTCTTTTAGGATTTCGATATGTCAAATCGGAAAAGGAAGTTAATCGCCGATGAGAGTGACGAAGAAACAAGGGATTCAGACCTTAACCTGTCAATACCCACTGGTTTTTTACACCCATCTAGTAGTATAGGCCCCTCCCATGGCAGGGATACTCTTGAGTACCCACGTCCCCTGACCATTTCACCTTCCCCTGAATTAGAGATTGTAGGAAATAGAGGGGGACCTACGTCGGGCTCGGGTGAGAACTACGGTTCTGGTGGGGTTAGGGTCCCTGAAGAAGTGGGTGATGGCGAGGGAAACAGTTCCGAGCTGAGCGGACCCGCTAAGAAAATGAATCTTGGCCATAGGGTGGAGGCAGATTCTTACCCTATTGACTTCATAGCTTGTGCCACCACCCCCACTGATCTATTTAAGCTTAGGAACCTCTACAACATTCCCCAGGAGGTTCTCCTTGTAGTTCCTGGGAAATGTGATGTTCCTAGTCGACATCCGAAGGGGTATATGACGATGCACTTGGAGAGTTTCAAACTATGAGCTCGGCTGCCCCTTCAACGATACTTTGCCAAGATACTGGGCGGTATGCACCTGGCCCCAGGTCAGCTACACTCAAATGGGTGGAGGGTTCTCTCGGCTATGTTTGTGTTGTGGGAGAGGTGCGGGTCAGAAGAGCCTTCCCTTGTTGAAGTGAAATATCTGTACCAGCTGCGGAGTAGCCCAAGGGAAGCGGGTTGGTACTACTTCATGTCCAGTTCTACAAAGAGGAAACCGATCACTGGGTTTCCTTCTTCATGTAAAAATTGGAAGAACAAATTCTTCTTTGCTGGAGGAAACTGGTGTCCAGCTGTCCGGTCGCTTGGTGGGGATATTTACCTTCCAACGTATTTTGTCACCCCAGGTCGTTCATTTTTGCCTATATTCTCAATCAAATTGCCACTTATTGGGTTCTTTAACATTTTTTGCTATTTCAGAGTCGTGGGGTTTGATCGGGGGGCTTGAAGACCGACCTTTGCTTCAGGTGAAAACTGCTCTGGTGAACGCGTCTACCTGCCATGACCTCCTGTTACCAACAAACCTGGTTAGTTCAGGTTTAGTGGACATAGCTGCCGGAATGGATAACAAGATCCTCAGTGCAATGAGCAGAAAACGTGGTCGGGCTCCAAGCAGCTCCAGCAACCCTCCCCCTCCTCCAAAGAAAACCAGCGTCGGTCCTTCCAAGGCTCCTGTTCCTGCTCTGCCTCCTCCTCTACCTCGTAAGAGTGGTGGGAAGAAAACTTCCGATAAAAGTCCTGAGGTCAACATCCAGTCTGGGGGCCGATCCTCTCATTTTTCATCTCAGGATCAAGGTGACTACCTGAGCCCGTATCAGAAGGATTACAGAAAATCGGTAGGGCTCAAGATGGTGAAGGACATCGAGAGTATGGACCTCTCCGAGCTAGCTGGTTCTGTTCAAAGAGTCTCCTTCAGGCTGGCCACATTGGTTTCGTATTACAAGAACGGGTCCACGCGCCAGGAAAGGAGGCTTCAAGTTGACAATCAGGAGTTGAAGAAAAAAGCTGAATCTGCTGATTGCTTAAAGGAGAAGCTGGCTGAGCTGAACAAGCAGATCACGGATCTGGAAGATAAAATTGCTGTTGCCGAGTCCACCACCTCCAAACTTGAGGGTGAGTTGGGTGACCTGAAGTCTGATCTTCAGGCTACTCAAAGTGAGAGAGATACTTTGAGGGCCGCCTTGAGGGAGAAATTAAATCTCTAAGCGAGCAGCTGGCTGAGGAGAAAGGCAAATCCGCTGATGTGGATGATCGGCTGGATGCCGAGTATGACTCTGGGGTTGCTTTCTCCTATAAGTGCATCATGTCTGTGCTTAAGGAGGAATATCCCGAGCTGGACATGAGCAAGTTGGAGGCTGGAGTGCAGCGGTATATGGTAGAGGTCGGCCAGGCAGATAAGGAGCAGAGTGAGCAGGATCAGGTGGAGGCCCCTTTAGATGGGATGCAGGAGGGGGAAGCTGGGGGTCGTGCCTTGGAAGTGGGTCAAGGATCCATGCCTCCTCCTCCCAGTGTTGCTGATCTTCCATTTCCCGAGATTGTTGATCCTTCAGTTGCTGGAGCCGTTGACTCTCCTAATCTTTAAGTCTATTTTTGTGTAAACTCTAGATTTTTTTTTTGTTTTGTAAACATTTGAACATCCATAAATTTTTAGATGCTCTCTATTGGCTTTCTTGCCTGATTTTTGCTCATGGATCGTTTCTGCAAAATAATTTGACAATTTATCTGATTTTGCCTGCTGGTTCTTTAGTGGACCGAGTAGGATAGGCGTCCGCTTGCCTTAGTAGAATTTCGCAAAATGTCCTGCTGGTCTTTTGTTGACCGAGCAGGAGTAGGCATTTACTTGCCTTAGAACAATTTTCATAACATTGCCTATTAGTCTTTTGATGACCGAACATGGACAGACATTTACTTACTTTAGTAAAATTATCGTTAAATTGCCTGCTGGTCGTCTGTTGATCGAGCAGGAGCAGACACTTACTTGCCTTAGTAAAGTTTTCGTAAAGTTAACTGCTGGTCTCTCGTTGACCGAGCAGAAGCAAGCACTTACTTGCCTTAGTAAAATTTACGTAAAGTTAACTGCTGGTCTCTCGTTGACCGAGCAGAAGCAAGCACTTACTTGCCTTAGTAAAATTTACGTAAAATTAGCTGCTGGTCTTTCGTTGACCGAGCAGAAGCAGGCACTTACTTGCCTTAGTAGAATTTTCGTAAAGTTAACTGCTGGTCTCTCGTTGACCGAGCAGAAGCAAGCACTTACTTGCCTTAGTAAAATTTACGTAAAATTAGCTGCTGGTCTTTCGTTGACCGAGCAGAAGCAGACACTTATTTACCTTAGTAGAATTTTCATAAAATTAGCTGCTGGTCTTTCGTTGACCGAGCAGAAGCAGGCACTTACTTGCCTTAGTAAAATTTGCGTAAAATTAGCTACTGGTCTTTTGTTGACCGAGCAGAAGCAGACACTTACTTGCCTTAGTAGAATTTTCATAAAATTAGCTGCTGGTCTTTCGTTGATCGAGCAGAAGCAGACACTTACTTGCCTTAGTAAAATTTTCGTAAAATTAGCTGTTGGTCTTTCGTTGACCGAGCAGAAGCAGGCACTTACTTGCCTTAGTAGAACTTTTTAATGGGCTTGCTAGCATGGGGATTTTATGCTGAATTCTTCTTTATTGAAACTTGAATGCGTTACAGAAATATAGAATATATGCATGTGCAACAAGCCATCATGCACTTAACAGATATAACTTATCAAAATGAAGATTTAGTAGAGCACTTTGCTTACTGAAAATATTTCTTTAAGTGCTCGGCGTTCCACGACCTCTTCACGTCTCGTCCGTCTGGGTACGCTAGCTTATAAGCTCCTAGTTCAGTCGCTCGTATCACCTTATACGGGCCTTCCCATTTCGGGCCAAGAGCACCATGGTTAGGATCCCTAGTGTTTTGATTCACCTTCATAAGTACCCAATCCCCTGTTCGGAATTGCCTAATGCGTACGCTCTTGTTGTAATAACGTATGACCCTTTGCTGACACTGTGCCACTTTCTGCGAGGCCCCTGCTCTTTTCTCCTCCAGCAGGTCCAGGCTCAAGCAGATCTACTCCCCATTTTGCTCGTCATTGAAGTATTCCGTCCGATGTGTTCCTACTCCAATTTCTGTTGGGACTACCGCCTCATGACCAAAAGCTAAAGCAAACGAGGTTTCTCCTGTAGCGGTTTTGTGAGTTGTCCAGTAAGCCCACAATATCCCTGGTAGCTCGTCAACCCAAGATCCCTTCTTTTCTCCCAGTCTAGTCTTCAGGAGTTTCTTTATCACTTTGTTGGCTGCTTCCACTTGCCCGTTTGCCTGGGGATGTGCAGGGGTGCAGAACTTCAGGTCCACCCGCAAGTTCCGGCAAAATTCTATGAAATTATTGTTGTCAAATTGCCTCTCATTGTCTGTAATGATGGTATAAGGGATTCCGTATCTGCGGATCATATTCTTCCAAATAAAATCCGTTATCTTTCTCTCAATGATTTGGCTGAGGACCCCCACTTCTACCCACTTGGTGAAGTAGTCTATTGCTACAATTGCATGGGTTGCCGCTCCTCGGCCTTTCGGTAACGGACCAATCAGGTCGATTCCCCATTGAGCAAAAGGCCACGGGGATGTCATAAAGGTCAGCTTTTCTGGGGGTTGTGCAGGAACCTCTGAGAAGCTTTGGCAGATTTTACAACTCTTTGCCAGCCTTTTCGCATCCTGGTGTATGGTTGGCCAAAAGTATCCTTGCCGGAGTGCCTTGAAGGCTAAAGTTCTTTCTCCTGAATGATTTCCACATATTCCTTCATGAATCTCCGTTAGTACATAATCTGCCTTCTCATCATCCAAACATCGCAAAAGGGGCAAGGTGAATCCTCGGCGGTAGAGCACCCCATCGAGCAATGTGTATCTCGTTGCTCGGCATTTTAACTTTCTTGCTTGCCTTTTGTCCTCCGGTAAAGTGCCATCACAGATGTATGCGAGAATCAGGTCCATTTAGGATTCTTCAGTGCTTACTCTCATTACCTCTACTTCCTTCCCTATACTCGGCGAGATTCTCACCTCTAGTGGAACTGACTTAGGTAATTTGGGATCTACAGTTGCAGCCATCCTAGCCAACATGTCTGCTCGGTAATTTTCATTCCGGGATATCTGATTCACCTTTACCTCTTTGAAGAGTTCAACCATTTGCTTCGCCTTCTTCAAATAAAGCCCCAATTTCTCTTCCCTTACTTGGAACTGATCGCTGAGCTGATTACATACTAGCTGGGAATCTGCTCGGATTTCTACTCTTTTTGCTCGTAGTGCATATGCAAGCCCGAGCCCAGTAATGAAGGCCTCATATTCAGCTTGGTTGTTCGTAAGCTGGAACTCGAATTTTACTGCATAGGATACCTCAACCCTTTCTGGGCTTCGTATTATAACTCCTGCTCCGGATCCCTGTTCACTACGTGATCCATTAACCATTACCAGCCACACCCCCATTGGATCCTCCTGTTCCACTAGTTGTTCCTCCTGGACCTCTTCCCCTGGTTCAACATGGCCAACCATAAAATCAGCCAGGGCTTGGGCCTTGATTGCTCCTCGGGGCCTATAGGATAGGTCGAATTCGCTTAGCTACACGGACCACTTCACTAACCGCCCTGATGCATCTGGTTTTTGGAGCATTTGTCAAAGAGGCTGGTCAGTCATCACAATTATCGGGTGGGCTTGAAAATATGGTCTTAGTTTTCGTGCTGCCGTTATTAAAGCCAGTGCCAATTTTTCCATCAATGGGTACTTAGTTTCTGCGTCTACCAGGGCTTTGCTAGTGTAATACACAGGGTGTTGCCTCCCTTCTTCTTCTCGGACTAATACTGAGCTGGTAGCCCGTTTTGAGATTGTCAAATACAAAAACAGCTGGTCACCTTCTCTCGGAGTTGATAGTAATGGGGCGTGAGTAAGATATTCCTTCAGCTGCCCAAACGCCTCATCACATTCTGATGTCCACTCCATCTTTCTCCATTTCTTTATGGTTTGGAAGAAAGGGTGGCATTTATCTGTGGCCAGTGAGACGAATCGGTTCAATGCTGCCAATTTCCCGGTAAGGCTCTCCACCTCCTTAACTGTTCGTGGGGACCTTATTTATGTTACCGCCCGTATTTTTTCCGGGTTGGCCTCGATCCCTCGGTGGCTTACCAGGAATCCCAAAAATTTACCCGAGCTGACCCCAAATGCACATTTCTCCGGGTTTAGCTTCATTTCATACTTCCTCAGCAATTCAAAGGTCTCTTCCAAGTGTTTCACGTGATCCCTCAATTCTTTGGACTTTGTGATCAGATTGTCCACATATACCTCCATAGTATAACCGATCAATGGCTTGAATATCTTATTCACCAACCTTTGATAGGTAGCTCCTGTATTTTTCAGGCCAAAAGGCATCACCCTGTAGCAAAACAAACCCATGTTAGTTATGAAGGTGGTGTTTTCCTCATCTTGCTCGTCCATGGGTATCTGGTTATATCCCAAAAAAGCATCCATGAAGCTGAGCAGACTGTGACTCGCTGTTGAGTCCACCAATTAATCTATCTTTGGTAGGGGAAAACTGTCCTTCGGGCATGCCTTATTAAGATCTGTGAAATTCACACACATTCTTCATTTCCCGTTGGCCTTCTTTACCAGTACTACATTGGAAATCCACTCTGAGTACTTGGCCTCCCTTATAAATCTTGCTTTCAACAGCTTCTCCACCTTGACGTTTATGGCCTCGTACCTTTCCTAGTTAAAACATCTTCTCTTCTGCCTCACCGGCCTCGCCTCCTTCTTGATTGCCAACTTGTGGCAAGCTACCCCGCGATCAATTCCTGGCATGTCCTCGTGGGACCAGGCGAATATATCTGCATGAGACTGTAGGCACTTCACCAGCTCACCTCTTACTGCCCCGACCAATCCTGAACCGATCTTAACCACTCTGTTCGGGTTGCCTTTGCTTACCGCAACCTCTTCCAGTTTCTCAACAGGTTCTTGGCGGCCCTTTTTAGAATCTCCTCGGTTATCTAGAGAAGTAACTTGTAGTGTCTCCTTGGCCGTTGTAGCATAACAACTCCTTGTCATCCTCTGGTCTCCTTTTACTACGCCAACCACTCTATTTACTCTGTATTTCAGTGCCAGATAATGCGTGGATACAACGCATTGGCTTATCCTCATAAACGGTCTCCCCAGTATCATCTGGTAAGGGCTTATTTCCTCTACCACGACAAAGTCCAGCATCATCGTTCTTTCAAACGGCTTTGTCCCCACAGTAATCGGAAGTTCGATGATCCATATGGGAGTTAACCGTCCCCCTCCAAATCCCTTTAAGGATGTATTTGTCCGTTCCAATTTCAAGTCTGCAATTCCCATATCATCTAGGGCGGACTTAAACAGGATGTCGACCGAGCTGCCCGTGTCTACCAGTATTTGTCACAATTCTGTACCAGCCACCATTGCCTTAATCACCAGTGCATCCTCATAAGGATATAAAATACCCTCTTCGTCGTCATCTGTCCACATAATGGGAACTTACCGCACTTTTGCCTTCTTGGCTGCTAGCAAATTGAAAAGCACTTCTTTGCTGGTCATTGCGTATCTCCCATAGTTCTTCCGTGCCCTGTTCGAATCCCCAGCCAATGTTGGTCCTCCTGCTATAACACAGATAGTCGGCTGCTCACGTTCCAGGCCTTTCTCAGCTCCTTTATCCTGCGTGTATTGTGATTCAATGACGGGGGACACCCCATCTATATATTCATCCAAGTAACGGTTTCTCACCAAATCCCCCACCTGAATCTTTAAGTCACGACATTGGCTGATAGTGTGATCGTGAGTGTCGTGAATTTACAGAATCTGCTCTTATCCCGTCGGTGCGCAGGTTTTGTTCTAGGGGCTGGAGGGTACAGCAGGCCTCGTCCCTCGATTCTCTCATACAACTCCTCCATAGGGACTTTTAACGGGGTGTACTGTCTGTACGCCAAGTTTTGGTCAATCAGCTGGACTACTCGGCTATCATGATATCGTCTCGAGCAGACATTGAGGGTAGCTGACCTGATCTCCCAGTTCTGGAGTTGGCTGTATGTAATGCTCTGGGAGCGTTGTGATAAGGATGGTTAGCCAATTGCCGGAAGTCTCGTTGCCGGTCCAGGAATGGGGGTCGCGGGGGCTGAGCTCGATTGTGTTGGGCCTGTTGCGGTCTCTGAGCCATGGGGTAAGGGCGAGACCGAGCTGATACTGCACCCATCATTGAGGATTCCCCAGCTCACTTTCCCGACCCGCTCCCATTTTGGGTTCTCATTTCCTTTCGTCTCAGCTCCTCCAACTGTTCACTCTTTATCCTTGCCGATTTTTCCTCTTCGATTTCAATGTCTCTCTTCGCCTGCTCGTACCCCTCTGAATAATTCTGCACCAGGGGACTTCTCAGGTTATACCATAGCCGACCTATCCTCACACCCTCATTTAATCCCCTCAAAGCCTGCGAGTGATTGAAAGCTCCCAAATCAAGCACGGCCCAGTGGTATCGTTTTACAAAATCCCGAAGGGATTCTTGTTCCTCCTGTTTCATCCCCATTAGTTCCATCATATCATCTTCTGGGGCCACTACTCATCGGAACTGCTCGGCCAACTCTTGGCACATCTGCTCGTACCCTCTGATACTTCCTCGTGACAATTTGCGGTACCATTCTCGGGCTCGGCCCTCCAGTGACAATGGGAACACCCTACACCTCTGAGC
>NW_006262688.1:30194703-30309828 GCF_000493195.1 Citrus x clementina
GGGAAGCGAAAGTCTCTTGGGATTACGGTACCCATGATCTCGGTTGATAACAGAGACTCTTCATCTAGCATTATCCTCCAGCTCGGGGGCTTTCTCTTGCCCTGTATCTCCTTCATCACCTGTGCCAATCTGCGCACCTCTCCTTCTAATTCTACAGCACGGTTAGGATCACGCGCAGCTATCTGATCTCGTTCCTGCTCGGCGTTATGCAACCGCTGTCTGAGCTCTCCTTCATCAACACTGGCTGCTCGACCATCAATTTTCAGTACCCGTCCGGGGCGAGGTTGGTTCCCCCCTTCATCCACACGTTCTGCTAGAACTCGACCAGTAATTTTGTGGGGATGAACCCCATTAGGTTGGTTTGCCGGCGGAGGGATTTCCTTGACCATACGCCTACAGAGGCTGGGTTCTGCTCCAACTTCATCTCTTCCCACGGGGGTTTCACAATCCTTTCTACGCTCATCCCTCAGCTCACCCAGTATGGCCGCGAGAGTCTCCATTTGTTTCTCCATCCGCTCCAGTCGATCTTGCATCATCCTCTCTCGGGCTTCGTTTGCAATTTCCCGGAGAGTGATTGTCTCCACAGTTTCATTGTCCTCCCTCAAAGCATCCTTTCTTGGCATATCCATATCTAACCGCTCGCTGCTTCTCTGGTAACTACTAATTTGGTGGTAGCTTTTTATTAAAATCCCCACAGACGGCGCCAAAATATTGATGCTGAAATCTGCTCGCCCTTTGCCCGACCAGATTTTTACACCAACATTATGTCATCAACAATGAAGATGTCAATTCCTTCTTGTTTCAATGATCGCCCTAGCCCCTGAGTTAGAATTGTCCTCCTTTCTCTCGTTAAGCCTGAGTTCACAAAAGTGGATCAGAGACGCCAGTCGTTTTACCGGCGTAAACCCTCCGATGCCTAAGTTAGAACAAGGTGTTTACGCGAAAACGATACAATTAAGGTTCGAATAATTGCTTAGAATTGGCTCACTGCTTGTATTGAAAATGGTCTGGATACAATTTGGCAGAGTTTTCCCTTCTCTCAGTTTTTTTTCTCCCTTTCTTCATCGATTTCTCTCTCTTTTATAGCCCCTATCCCACGTTTCTGTTTACCCTTCATCCCTCCATTTTTGGGTGGTGGCAGCCCTTCACGGGACTCTAACTGCCACATTGTAAGCAATCGTGGGATCTCGTGTCTCCCTCAACGGTTCTGAGAAAAGCGCAACTATCGTGATTCTATGGGATCGTGTTCTCGCTTTTTTGGGGGATGGGTACCGGCTCGGTATATGTCTCTAGTCGGTATATTCCCCTGGCTGGTATTCGTCTCTGCTCGGCCCATATCTGTAGAGGGCTTATTATCAGTGTTCTGCTCGTACCATTCGGTCAAGAACATCCACCCCGGGGTGGGGATGACGGCATGGCCAAACTGGTACTCTTATTCACTTAACACATGGCCGAGCTGGTACTCTTATTCACTTAACATTAGTTTCAGATCTCTCTTCCAATCCTCTAGTGAGTCTTGAAACCCCAGTGTTCCAAGCATTAGTTCAAAATATGACCAAATTACAAGTACTTTCTCTTGATTCTCTGGAAATGTCCACCGTAGTACCAGATTCATTGAAATATCTATCTTCTTCTTTAACGTCTCTAAGTCTCTCTGATTGTTTACTGCAAGGAAACTTTCCAATAAACATCTTCCACCTGCCAAATCTACAGATGATTCGATTAAGCCAAAATCCTTCTTTGGCTGGCAAATTTCTGGCAAACAACTGGACCAGCCCCATAGAGTATTTGGATGTCTCTGAAACAAGTTTCTCAGAGTTGCCTGATTCAATCGGCAATCTGAAGTTGTTAGGAAGATTGATGCTTGGTTACAGCCAATTTGTTGGGCTTGTTCCTGCATCACTTGGTAATCTTACACAACTTACTCTTTTGCACCTCATGCACAACAATTTTAGCGGTCATATCCCATCCTCTCTTTCAAATCTTGTGCAGCTAACCTGTTTAGATCTTTCAAGCAACAGTTTTGTTGGTGAAATCCCAGATATTGTCAATCTAACACAAGTTTCATTTTTCGACCTGTCAAACAATCAACTAGCAGGTCCAATTCCTTCTCATGGAAGTAGGCTTAGCGTGATGGATCTGCGAAATAATAGACTTAATGGAAGCATTCCTGGAACATTTGCTGAATCCAATTGGTTAAGGTCTCTTAACTTGAACAACAATGAACTCGGAGGAGGGATCCCTCAATCCTTGGTCAACTGTACAAAGCTTGAAGTTTTAGATATTGGAAATAACAAGATAAACGATGCTTTCCCGTATTGGTTGGGAAATCTTCCAGAACTGCAGGTTCTTGTTCTCCGTTCCAATAAATTTCACGGTTCTGTGAGGGAGTTTGAACCCAAGGAATCGTTTCCTAAGTTGAGAATCTTAGATCTTTCGATCAACAATTTTAGTGGTTATTTGCCAGAAAGGTTTCTTGAAAATTTAAATGCCATGAGGAATGTTGGTGCAGATGAAGGCAAATTGCAGTACTTGGGTGAAGAATATTATCAGGATTCTGTAGTGGTGACACTAAAAGGAACTAAGATTGAACTGCAGAAGATTCTCACTGTTTTCACGACCATCGACTTCTCAAGCAATGGTTTTGATGGAGAGATTTCACAGGTGATCGGAAAGCTTCATTCGCTTCGACTTCTCAACCTTTCTCACAATCACTTTACAGGGCAAATTCCATCATCGCTGGGAAATTTGGCGAAGCTTGAATCCTTAGACCTGTCTTCAAACAACCCTGCTAGAAAAATTCCAAAGCCATTGACAAGCCTTACATCTCTTTCAGTCTTAAACCTTTCCCACAACCAACTTGATGGACTTATACCTCATAGACCCCAGTTCAATACATTTCAAGAAGATTCCTATATTGGTAACTTGGGGTTGTGCGGATTTCCATTGACCAAAAAATGCAGCAATGATGAAGCACCAACAACATTCCATGAAGAAGATGAAGAAGCTGAGAGTTCAAGCAGCTGGTTTGATTGGAAATTTGCTAAGATCGGTTATGGATCAGGATTGGTGATTGGCATGTCTATTGGATACATGGTTTTCTCATCAGGAGAACCACTATGGTTTATGAAGATGGTTGTGACGTGGCAATCCAAGAAGGTAAGAACAAGGGGGATCAGAAGAGGCAGATTAATAAGAAATTAACCACTTGGTGAAATTGATTTTTTTTCCTTAATAATCAATTGATGCTCTTAATTGTCTGTTTTTCTTTTCGTGTTGTGAGAATAAAAGCGATACATTATTATTTTTTTTGATATGAAAGCGATACAGATTTGGATCTCCTGATATGATTTTTTGTTGACCTTTCAAGAATATTGTCACAGGTTTGTTGACCTTTCAAGAATATTGTCACATGTGGTGTTGGTCGTATTTAATGATTAAGATTTATTTTCTATTTTTCATATTTAATAGATGTTGACTCTTTGTGCGTGAATAATAAAAATTTTAAAAAATTAGTTAGCATAAAAAGTAAACTAGGCTTGGCTGAGTTAAAATAAAAAACCTTCATTCATTCATATTAAAAAAGTTTAGCTTTTTTCTTATATATATATATTTCTTCATTTATTCGTATAACAAGTTTAGCAAAATGTTTTTAAGCTTGACTAAGTGGCTTTCAAAATAATTTTTTTTTTTAAAAAAGAGAGATTTAATTTGAGAATTATTTGAATAAAAATCGAAGATTTAAAATTTATAAAACGAGAGGTTCAATTAAACGAGTGCTCAGACCGAGTCACATTACAGGCCTTGGTAACTCAAAATTTATCTACAGCTACGCTCCCTAGACATTTTGAGAATCATAAACCTCTGCAAACAACCGTCAGTAGCCTCCCTTGAGGTTCTATGAAAATTTTCTTCCAAAATAAACAGGTCTACCTGTTCTTAACAAGTATCCTTTCAAACCATTCAACTTGGAGAAAATGACAATGAAACTAGAGAAAGCCAATGAGATTAAAACATCAAGATCTAACAGGAAAAAAATTAAATAAAAAAACAAGTATCTCTTCAACAAAAGAATAGAAAACAGATCAATATAGGGTATCATCCTTGCCACTTCAAACCAGTGAGATGAAAAATATGTATTGAAAGCTGCCCAATTTGTAGAAACCAAAACTTGCTGGAGAAATGGCTTCCATGATTCGAGTACGGTGCCAATCTAAAGAAAATGCAATCATAAGGATAAATGGATTCACTGCATTTTTCAATTCCCACGTAGGGTATTTTTCACAAACTATTTGTATAAATCTGTACTAGAGGGATAACGTGTTTGTAGAAATGATAATAATTATTTCTGTTCTGTATCATGCATCTGGTATATAGTCAGGTGCTTTAATACGAAGTGATGACAAGAACCCTACAAAGATTGCTATAAAATAATTAATTTATTAATCCCCCTTCTAAGTTCATATGATATACAAACCTTGAATCATTAGACTTGTCTTCCAACAACCTTATAGGAAAATTTCCTTTGCAATTAATAAATCTAACATCTTTTTCGTTCTTAAACATGTAGAAGATACCATCTGTTATGACTCAATCCTACAACTCATATCACCGCATCTTGTCAATTAAGGTGCGGATCCACTTATAAACTCAATATCTCTCATGTACTTTGTTGATGTGGGATTTACCCAAAGTATTACAGATAAGACACTAGATCAAGTAGAAGAAGATGATGACACTTCAAGTTGGTTTGATTAGAATGTTGCCACGATGGCTTATGCATCTGGATTGGTGATTGACCTATCTATTAGATACATATTTTTGTGTCAGGTAGACTGCTATGGTTTGTGAATATGTTTGAGAGGAATTAATCCAACTGTCCAAGAAGGTGAGATTCAGAAAAGGCAATGGAAGAAGAAATTAATCCGAAAGTGCAAGTGATGATCTTTTGTAACGAGTTTGTCCTTTTGGAATGACACGGATTAATGTAATTAATATTTACTGCCTATTTGATATAGTTTATCTAATGGTCATAAGTACTTATTTAATCTCATAAGCTCTTATTATAAATTTTATTGTTGTTTGGTTGTTTTTTGGTGAGTTTTTAGAGCTTAAATAAACAATTTTGCTTCTAATAGCAAAAACTCAATTTTTGGGCTCCCATTTGGGAGTAGAGATTAAAAAGCTTTTTTTAAATGTTAAAATATATAATATATCCTCTACTTATTTGACAATCTTATTTTATTCTTTTTATAACATAATTTTAAAAAACTTGCCTAATAAAATAATTTCATAAATTTTTAATAAAATATCTTATTGACAACCAAACAACTAAATTTTTTTAGGTAAAAATTCTATTTGTAAAAGCTCTAATCTCTAAGTAAATAAGGTTTACTTGAAAATGTGTACCAAACCAAACCTTATGTTAAAATAAATAGTTCTGTTGCATTAGTACAAATATCAAATTAGTGAGCATTAACTATAGAAATGTAAAGAGTGGAACTATTTGCACCCCTCTAAAAACACCTCATTAAAAGTACTTATAAATTGCACTACTTTTAGTAACATCTGTTTTAATTTAAAAATAACACTGTGTATTTGTAATTTCTTTTTTCTCCAATCCCCGCTGGGAAAAAAAAAACTATTTTTAACTCATAATTCTTTCACTAATTAGCATGAAGCTTTAATACAATTAATAGGAATCATTTTAATTTTTGAATTCCTTCGCCTTTTAACTTGCCATTTGCTTTTCGATTTCTATCTTCATTTAACTTGAAACATAGAAACTCAATAATTATAAAAAGAGAGAATTGTTTTGATGGATAAAGATGATGATCATGCCTCGTGACGCAGTGCTTTTTATTTTTATTTTTTTTTTCTTGAAAGACTTGATGCATTGGAGGGTTGATATTGTAAATTTCAGTAAAAGGGTTTTAAGAGGATTTTGGAGCATAACAATTGTCCAACTCAAAAGTAAACTAGGATTGGTTTCTCCCTTATGATGCATGCGATTGTAATTACCGTTTGGTGCCAATTTGCGGAATAAAAGGCTGCCACGATTCGAGTTCGCTGTCAATCTAGAAAGAACACGATTCACTTGATTTCTTTTGTCTAATTAAGACTGTTGTCGTTTCATATACTCAAATTACGCAATAAAAAATGCGATGCATGTCTCCACAGATTTGAATGATGATCAGCTTGGTTAAGTAATGTGGGAGGCCGGCGTGGTCACTATAATTTTTCTGTAAAATGCTTATAAGTACAGCATCTGGATTGAGTTTAAATATTGGCTGATCAAAGACAAGTCTTATACAGTTGACGATTCAGTATCAGCCTTTCTTACTGTCTAATAGTGCTCTCTGTACTGCCAAGTGGCAGCCACCGGCCAGCCAAACATCAAAAAACTAAAATATTATAAACGGGAGCGGCTTTTGCAGCCAGTTGTACTTCTTCAATTGAAAAGAACATTGCTTTCAAAATAAAGTTGTTAATTCATTTGATATTTTATTTAGTCGGATTTCATAACATTGGTGGATACGTAACCCTGCTTTATGCCTCTAATTGTCACGTACCTGGATTGAAGCTAATGTCACGGAAATTGGGTTCTACTATTTATAGTGACCCGACGATATTCATCTTCTACGCAAAATAAAATCAAATTTGCTCTAAATAATAATTTGTTACAGAAAAATGAGATGGTTAACGTGGTCTTATCATTTCTTCTGTCTTCAATTATTGCTTTTGCATACTCAGAGTTATGCAAAACAGTGTCCTCAGGAACAGAGTTTGGCACTGCTCCAGTTTAAGCAACTCTTTTTCTTCAACCGTTATTATTTTGGCCGTTGCCGTGCATACCCAAAAACGATGTCCTGGAAATGGGGTACCGATTGCTGCTCGTGGGAGGGAGTAACATGTGATATGGCCACAGGTAATGTCATTAGCCTTGACCTTAGCTGCAGTGGGCTTTACGGCAGTATCCCTTCCAACACTAGTCTCTTTAACCTTGTTCACCTACAAAAGCTCAACCTTGCTAACAACGATTTCAATCTCTCTCTGATTTCTTCCGGTTTTAGCCGTTTCCTTAATCTGACACACTTTAACCTCTCTTATTCCAACTTTGAGGGTTCAATTCCTTATGAAATATCCCGCTTGAGTAAGTTAGTTGTTTAGGAGAAATACGTCGACGAGACCAGGCATGGTGAGCAAATATCTGATGGCAGAGTTCTGCGAACCAGTATGTCCCGTAAAAGCCTGGTGCGCGGGGGAACAGGAGCAGAAATATCCTGCTCATCCACGAGCACGTCATCCGCGAGGCCAATTTCCTGTGAGAGGCATAAGGCCATTCCGGCTAGAGGTCGAGAGGCGAGGAGACCCGGTCGACGGCAGTTGGCAAGACAGGCTCCCCAGCCCAAGAATCTAGGCACGACAGCCACGCTTTCCCCAGAACCGTGGCGTAACACGCAAGATCTCACAGAACCACGACAGCCACGCTTTCCCCAGAACCGTGGCGTAACACGCAAGATCTCACAGAACCACGACAGCCACGCTTTCCCCAGAACTGTGGCGTAACACGCAAGATCCCGCGTTTGCCCATAACGCAGCAGTCAGAGTCCCATACCGTCTCGAAAAAAGCAGAAGACTGGGATTCAGGGGAAGCCTATAAAAAGGTAGCCAACGAAGGTAAAAGGGTTAGCATTTTTGAGATTAAAAAAGAAATTTAAAAGAAGAGAAAACCACGAAAAAGCCATAAGATCTGTGGCGAGCGTTCCCCGAACCTTCATATCTGACTTGAGCGTCAGAGGGTTTGCGCCGGGAAAACAACCGGCGTACTCTGACTTGTCTGTGTGAGCAGGAACCTCTGGAGAAGAAGCCTCACGAGAAGACCTTCTGGTCGTGAAGAAGTTGATCGGGCAGGAATCCTGGTCGTAGAACGAGGAGAACCGGAATCCCGCATCAACATTAGTTTCACTTGACCTCTCTACCTATAGTACACTGAGGCTTGAAAACCCAGTTATTGAAGCATTAGTTCAAAATGTGACCAAGTTACAACTACTCTTTCTTGATTACGTAGACATGTCTACCGTAGTACCAGGTACCTTGAAAAATCTATCTTCCTCTCTGACATCTCTAAGTCTCTCTTATTGTAGAATCCAAGGTGAATTTCCCGAGAACATCTTCCGCCTGTCAAACCTACAGATGGTTCGTTTAAAATTCAATTCAAATCTGTCTGGTGTCTTTCCCAGGTCCAACTGGACAAGCCCCTTAAGGTGTTTGGATGTCTCTGGCACAAGGTTCTCCGGACAGCTACCTGATTCAATCTGCAACCTGAGGCACTTGCGAGAATTGCATCTTTCCCAATCAACTTTTATGGATTTCTTCCTGCATCACTAGGTAATGTTACACAACTTGCTGTTTTATCCCTCTCCTCTAACAGTTTTAGTGGTCATATCCCACCATCTCTTTCAAATCTTCACCAGCTAACCGACGTAGATCTTGGAAGCAACAGTTTGGATGGTCAATTCCCAGATATTATGAATCTAACCAGAATTTCACGTTTAGACATCTCAAATAATCAACTTACCGGTTCAATTCCTTCTCATGGAAGTGGGCTTCAAAATTTAGCAGTTCTCAGATTATATAATAACACCCTCAGTGGGACAATACCATCTTGGTTATTCACTCTTCCATTATTGCGGGATATAGACCTCAGTGATAACCAACTAAATGGCCATCTTGATGCAT
Source organism: Citrus x clementina (assembly GCF_000493195.1). NCBI lineage: Eukaryota > Viridiplantae > Streptophyta > Magnoliopsida > Sapindales > Rutaceae > Citrus > Citrus x clementina. The sequence goes on from NW_006262688.1 coordinate 30,203,446, forward strand.
TTCCAAGTAAATCATTGCGAAAACTCTATTTGACCAATAATAGGTTGCATGGCTCAATTCCAAGTTCAATATTTGAACTTGCAAATTTGACTTATCTCAGTCTTGCTTCAAATAACTTTAGTGGCATCGTAGAGCCTTATATGCTTGCAAAGCTCGTTAACCTCGCAGCACTCGAACTCTCTCACAACAGTCTATCATTTGGCACCACATCCAAAGTCAACTCTTTTTTTCCCCAAATTTTCGTTCTGAGTTTATCTGCTTGCAACATTAGTGCGTTCCCAAGCTTCTTAAGATCTCTTGAATTAGCATATTTGGACCTTTCTGAGAACAATATCGATGGTCAGATACCAAACTGGATGTGGGAGGTTGGAAATGATACTTTGAGTTTTCTAGATCTTTCCCACAACTTCATAACAGAAATAAAGCAGATTCCTTGGAAGAACCTTAATTATCTTAATCTTCAATCCAACTTACTACAAGGACCACTTCCAGTTCCTCCACCTCGCTTGGAAGTCTTTTTGGTCTCAAACAATCAATTCACAGGAGAGATTATTCAATCGATCTGCAGTAGTAGTACCCTTGAAGTTCTTGATCTTTCCGATAACGGGTTCAGTGGCACTATTCCAGTGTGCATCGGAAACTTTAGCCTGTTGGATCTGCGGAATAATAGACTCAATGGAACCATTCCTGAAGCATTTGCAGAAGCCAATTTGCTAAGGACTCTTAACTTGAACAACAATGAACTGGAAGGACCGGTCCCTAAGTCCTTGGTCAATTGTGCTAAGCTTGAAGTTCTAGATATCGGGAACAACAAGGTAAAAGATGTTTTCCCATACTGGTTGGGAAATCTTACAGAGCTCCAGGTTCTTGTTCTCCGTTCCAATAAATTTCATAGCTCTATGAGGGAGTTTGAAGCCAAGCAATCATTTCCTAAATTGAGAATCATTGATCTCTCACACAACAATTTTACTGGTCCTTTGCCAGCAAGGTTTTTGGAAAATCTAAATGGGATGAGGAATGTTGGTGAAACTGAAAGGAAATTGCAATACGTGGGTGAAACTTTTTATCAGGATTCTGTAGTGGTGACACTTAAAGGAGCTGAGATCGAACTGCAGAAGATTCTCACTGTTTTCACAACCATTGACTTCTCAAGCAATGATTTTCATGGGGAGATTCCTGAAGTAATTGGAAACCTTCATTCACTTCGACTCCTCAATCTTTCTCACAATCACCTTACAGTGCGTATTCCATTTTCGCTGGGAAATTTGATAAACCTTGAATCGTTAGACCTGTCGTCAAACGACCTTTCTGGAAAAATTCCAATGCAGTTGACAAGTCTAACATACCTTTCAGTCTTAAACCTTTCCTAGAACCAACTTGAAGGACCTATACCTCAAGGACCCCAATTTAGTACATTTCAAAACCATTCATATATTGGCAACTTGGGGTTGTGTGGATTCCCATTGACAAAACAATGTGGCAAAGATGACCCACCAGAACTAGTGCCAACAACTTCAAGCTGGTTTGATTGGAAAGTTGCCAAGATGGGTTATGGATCTGGATTGGTGATTGGCCTGTCTATTGGGTACATGGTTTTTGTAACAGGAAGACCACTATGGTTTGTGAAGATGTTTGAGAAGAAGCAATCCAAGAAGAAGGTGAGAACAAGGCCGATCAGAAGAGGCAGAGGAAGAAGAAATTAACAAGTCGGTGCAAGTGATGCTGTTTGTTTTTATTTTGTCCATTGCAGTTGCACGAGTTAATGTAATTGATATTTTATGGTGAAATAAATAGTTCTGTCGCGAGTAAGAAAAATGAAAATTTGTAAAATCAGCGAGCACTCTCTTGCAATAGAGGAAGCATCCGTATCAATTATCAAGTGAAGTCATTATTATTATTATTTTAAACGATAAAGTAAGCTGGTTAGCATTAGAGACCAAATCCTTGTGAGAGTCTCAATTTGCGAGCTCCAAAAATATTATATATTTTATAATTTTTTTAATAAAATTTAGGTTTCGGGTTTATCAAGTGATATCCAAAATCGATCTGACTTTATACCCAGACTGGATAATACCCAGTCCAGGGTACGGTCCGGATCCAAACCGAACAGGTATTTTTGCCACCTCTAGCTGAAATGATCGCTTTTGAGAAGCTTTAACTCCAGCAATGAGAAAGAAGAAGGTCCCACTACAGACAAAAATCGACTTAAAGAATTGATGACCAAGCTATTTTTATTCATCAGCTTAAAAGTGGAGCCACCTTTCTATATTTTTCGGAAGGGGCCATGCTAATATACCGGAAGTCTTCGGCGACCAACGCTGGGCGCTGTTACTGCAACAATATGAGGCTGATATAATCAGGAAATGAGTTCTATTTATGCTGACTGCTGACCCTTCATCTGCATTTACCATACAACACAATTCAATTAATCAATCGTTTTTGTTTCATATAGAAAAATGGGATTGTTAACACGGTCTTATAAATTCTTTGCTCTCCAGTTATTGCTTTTGCATTCTCTGAGCTATGCAAAACATTGTCCTCATGAACATCGTTCTGCATTGCTCCAGTTTAAGCAACTCTTTTCCTATGTTGAACCTGTTGAGAATTCAGACTATGAAGATGAGTCAACAATTGACCCCAAGGCCATGTTGGCACACCACCTGAGCAGCAATATCCAACAGCCAGCTGATGAAGAAGCTGAGGTGTATTCAATGAGCTGGCAAAACTGTTATGCAGGGGAATATTTTCACGTGAATACTGCAAGCTGGAGTTTCTAGAATGTTTTCAATGATTGGCTAGTGCAGCTGTAATCTTTTGTTTTATTCATTTCTGTTTTCCCTTTGAGCAAGCTACCATTTTTACGTTTAGTATAAATATGTGAAGGATGTGTATATCTTTTAAATGTCATCATAATATATGAAAAAGGTTGTTTGTCTTTCTGCTCTGCTTGCATACTTAAGCAATTCATAAGAATTTAAGTTGGTATCAGAGCAACTTTGAGCTATGGAAAGCAGCAGAAATTCACAAACAAACATGAATCAAACTCTGGAAAATCCAGATGATCAACCAAATGATTTGAATCAAAACCAACCTGAAAATATCGACAATCAGAATCCAGATAATAACACAAGAAATGTGACCATAATGAACCCATCTCCTACCCAACATATTACCAGCAACACATATGTGTTCACCACTCCCATCAAGCTAACACAGAACAATTTCATGCTCTGGAGATCACAAGTGGTCTCCAGCATACGAGCAAATGAGCTCGAAGGCTTCATAAATGGAAGCTATACCTGTCCCCCCAGATATTTCACCAGTCCTGGACCTAACCAAGCTACCATTACCCACCAAAATCCAGAATATCAAATCTGGAAGAAACAGGATCACATTCTTTTGAGCTGGCTGCTCTCATCTCTCAGTGAGGGTGTCCTCGGCACTGTAGTGGATTGTTCTACTTCACATGAAGTTTGGACAACTCTCACCAATCAGTATGGTGCAAGAACAAGAGCTAGAATCCTATATTTGAGGACACAGATTCAAACCACTAAAAAGGGCTCTCTTACAATCCATGATTATTACTCCAGGATGAAAACTATCCTAAACACACTCAGAGCAGCTGGAAATAACATGAGTGATGAGGACTTTATTATGTGTGTCTTAGCTGGAGTAGGATCTGAATATGACTCTGTTGTCACTAACATTAACTCTATGCCAGAAACTCCTTCATTGTCAGAGGTCTACAGCATGCTCCTCAGCCAAGAAACCAGGACTGAGCAAAACCTCAACCCAGGGACTCTTGAGGCTAACTTCACACAGATGAGAAATGGCAGGAGGAACTGGGGCAATGGTGAAAGATTTGGCAGTCAGCAACAACCTGGGATAGTCTTCAGAAATCCTGGTGGTGGCACTGGAAATGGTGGCAATGGTGGTCATGGTCAGGGAAATCAAAGTATTCAAGACAAAGGCAAAAGCAAAGCTGCTGCAGAAGGTGAAGGTTCTGAGCCAAAGGGTCCATGCCAAATCTGCCTCAAAATCGGACACACAGCTGCTGAATGCTGGCATAGGTTTAAGAAAAATTATGTGCCACAGCCAAATAGGAGGAGAGGAGCCTACATGGCCACAACAGAAGGACAAAGCAGCAATGCCTGGTACCTTGACAGTGGTGCCACAAATCATGTGACCAATACTATTGGAAACATGAACCTGAACTCAGAGTACCAAGGTAATGACAAGCTCACTGTTGGTAATGGTAACAAACTTCACATCTCTCACATTGGTTATTCTATATTGCCCACTTACAGTCCACACAAACATATCAAATTAAATCATATTTTGTTTGTACCTGATATTACCAAAAATCTCATTAGTGTTTCTAAATTGCTTCATGATAATGATATTGATGTTGAGTTTCAAAAATCTGTTTGCTTCATCAAGGACAAGAGCCAAGGGAGAATTCTGGTGAAAGGAGTGGCTAGAGATGGACTATATGAGTTGCTGTTCATGCCAACTCATTTAAGTGGCAACAAGGTTACTTATGCTGTTGAGCTATCTTCATTTCTAATACCCGAGTCAATAAGTTGCATTAGCAATCCAATGTCAATGGCATGTTTCAATTTCAGTAGTAATGAGTCTTTAGGTGCCAGTGTTGTCGAGTCCAGTAGAGCTGATACAAGCAGTAGGGATCTTAAAACAAATGAAATGGATCTCTGGCACCATAGGCTGGGGCATCCAAATGAGTCAGTTCTGAAAAATACTCTATTATCTTGTAATCAGCTCAACTTAAATAAAAATATCTTTCCCTCATTCTGTAATGCTTGTCAGTATGGAAAGCAATCAAAACTGAACTTTAAAAGCATTGAAACCAAGACCAGCACAGCCTTAGAACTAATACACAGTGATCTCTGGGGACCAGCACCCATTCCATCTACCCATGGACACAAATATTACATATCATTTGTGGATGACAAGACAAGATACATATGGTTGTTTCCCTTAACAATAAAATCACAGGCCCTTGACACATTCATTGTGTTTAAAAACCAAGTAGAAAATCAGCTAAATTTAAGAATCAAGGCTTGACAAACAGACATGGGTGGGGAGTTTAAAACTTTCGAACCCTTTCTCAAGAAAGAAGAATAGCCTTAAGACACTCATGCCCTTATTTACATGAACAAAATGGAAAGGTGTAGAGAAAGCACAGACACATTGTGGAAACTGGCCTAACATTACTAGCCCAAGCAAAAATGCCTTTGAGATATTGGCAAGAAGCTTTCAGCTATGCCACCTACATCATAAACAGATTAACCTCACCTATTCTTGAAAACAAAACTCCATTTGAGCTGTTATATCTCACCAAACCAGATTATTCCCAAATTAAAGTTTTCGGTTGTGAATGCTATCCATACTTAAGACCCTACAACAAGCATAAGTTTGATTTTCACACTTCCAAGTGCACACTACTAGGCATTAGCATCAGTCACAAAGGTTACATTTGCATGCATCATTCTGGGAGGATCTACATTTCAGCCAGTGTCAAATTTAATGAACATTCATTCCCTTTTCAAAATGACTCAAATTTCAAGCAAAGGCTCACTGACCAAAATGATTCCCCCATAATTCTAGAAAAATTTCAAGTTGTATCTTTCTCCACTAGTGTTCCTCCTGAGTCAACACAACAAAATGCAGCTCATAGTCAATCTCAGGCCACTGCTGGAAACTCAGAACAGCTCCCAAGTTTTAGTCAAGATGAAGCTTGTCAGAATTTGAGCCTCAACTCTATATCAGACAACCACTCACCTGTTGAACTCTCACTAAACACCTCAGTAGAAAACTGCACCTTGCCTCTCATAACAGAACCAAACACTCAAGCCTCCTTACATCCCATGATCACTAGGTCAAAAGCAGGGATTTTCAAGCCAAAGGTTTATCAAACATCCACTCAATCTCAAACTTCCTTACCCCCTGACTCCACTGTGGCACTGAAAGATCCTAAATGGAGAAGAGCAATAGAAGATGAATATAATGCTCTTGTCAAAAACCAAACCTGGACCTTAATTCCACATGACCAGAACTACAAACTCATTGGCAACAAATGGGTGTACAAAGTAAAGGAAAATCCATATGGCACTATAAATAGATACATAGCTAGACTGGTCGTGAAGGGGTTTCTGCAGACACCAGGACTTGACTTTAACGAGACTTTCAGCCCTGTGGTTAAAGCTGCAACAATCAGAATCATTTTAACTTTGGCTGTAAGTAATGATTGGCTGTTGAGGCAGGTTGACATAAATAATGCATTTCTGAATGGAGATTTGACAGAGACAGTGTACATGCCACAACCTGAGGGATTTGAGGATAGGAGAAGACCAAACTACATATGCAAGCTCAAGAAAGCTCTTTATGGACTGAGACAAGCACCCAGAGCATGGTTTGACAAATTAAAGAATGCTCTGTGCTTTTGGGGATTCAACAACTCCAAGTGTGATACTTCTCTATTCTTCAAAAGAAGCAGTGCTGAAATAATCATTGTGCTTGTGTATGTAGATGACATAATTGTGACTGGAAATAACAGCAAGGGTATTGAGGAAGTGATAGGAAAGTTAAGTGGAGCCTTTGCACTGAAAGATCTTGGAAATTTAAGCTACTTCCTTGGGATACAGGTTATAAGAAATCAGAACTCCATTCTACTCTCTCAAGCTAAATATGTTCAAGACCTATTAGCTAAAACAGAGATGGAGAGTTGCAAGGGAATAGAGTCACCATTCAGCACAGCAGAGAAACTAAAGAAGGGTGAAGGCACCAAGCTTGACAATCCCTCATTTTATATGAGCATTGTAGGAAGTCTACAGTATGCTGTTCTAACAAGACCAGAGCTTGCATATTCTGTTAACAAGCTCAGCCAATACATGTCTGACCCAAGACAATCTCACTGGACAGCTTGCAAACGAGTGTTGAGGTACCTAAAGAGCACTGCAAACATGTGTTTAAAGTTCCAGAAGTCAGAACATCTAGATTTGATAGCCTATACTGATGCTGACTGGGCTAGTGATCCAGATGACAGAAGATCAGTAAGTGGATATTGTGTGTTTTTGGGAGACAATTTAGTAGCTTGGAGCTCAAGAAAGCAAGGCATGGTAGCAAGATCGACAGCTAAGTCCGAGTACAGGGCCATAGCTTTGTGTACTACTGAAATCACTTAGATAAATTCTCTGTTTGGTGAATTGGAAATCAAGATGCAAAAAGTTCCAATGATCTTAAGTGATAGCACAAGTGCAGCAGCAATAGCCACAAATCCAGTGTATCACTCAAAGACAAAGCATTTTGAGATAGACCTTCATTTCATTAGAGACAAAGTCACTCAAGGAGAGCTGGAAATCAGTTTTGTAGCCAGCAGAGATCAAATTGCAGACATACTAACCAAGCCATTACCTTATTACAAGTTCAGTCAATTTAGAAGCAAACTTAATATCTTTGACAAGACCGTAAGTTTGAGAGAGGGTGTTGAGAATTCAGACTATGAAGATGAGTCAACAATTGACCCCAAGGCCATGTTGGCACACCACCTGAGCAGCAATATCCAGCAGCCAGCTGATGAAGAAGCTGAGGTGTATTCAATGAGCTGGCAAAACTGTTATGCAGGGGAATATTTTCACGTGAATACTGCTAGCTGGAGTTTCTAGAATGTTTTCAATGATTGGCTAGTGCAGCTGTAATCTTTTGTTTTATTCATTTCTGTTTTCCCTTTGAGCAAGCTACCATTTTTATGTTTAGTATAAATATGTGAAGAATGTGTATATCTTTTAAATGTCATCATAATATATGAAAAGGTTGTTTGTCTTTCTGCTCTGCTTGCATACTTAAGCAATTCATAAGAATTTAAGTGAACCACCTTTTTTCGTTTCTCAACATTCTTACCCAAAAATGATCTCCTCGAAAAAGGACACAAATTGCTGCTCGTGGGATGGAGTAACATGTCATATGGCGACAGGTAATGTCATTAGCCTTGACCTTAGTTGCAGTTGGCTCCATGGCAATATCCCCTCCAACACTAGTCTCTTTCACCTTCTTCATCTACAAACACTCAATCTTTCTCATAACGATTTTGATTACTCTGAGATTTCCTCTGGGTTTAGCCGTTTCTGAAATTTGACACACTTTAGTCTCTCTGACTCCTATATTAACGGTAAAATTCCATAAGAAATCTCTTTCTTGGGTGAGTAAGTTTCACTGGATCTCTCTTCCAATCCTCTAGTGAGTCTTGAAACCCCAGTTTTCCGAGCATTAGTTCAAAATATGACCAAATTGTAAGTACTTTCTCTTGATTCTCTGGAAATGTCCACCGTAGTACTGGATTCACTGAAAAATCTATCTTCTTCTTAAACGTCTTTAAGTCTCTCTGATTGTTTACTGCAAGGAAACTTTCCAATAAACATCTTACACCTGCCAAATCTATAGATGATTCGATTAAGCCAAAATTCTTCTTTGGCTGGCAAATTTCCGGCAAACAATTGGACCAGCCCCATAGAGTATTTCTCAGAGTTGCCTGATTCAATCGGCAATCTGAAGTTGTTAGGAACATTGATGCTTGGTTACAGCCAATTTGTTGGGCCTGTTCCTGCATCACTTGGTAATCTTACACAACTTACTCTTTTGCACCTCATGCACAATAATTTTAGCGGTCATATCCCATCCTCTCTTTCAAATCTTGTGCAGCTAACCTGTTTAGATCTTTCAAGCAACAGTTTTGTTGGTGAAATCCCAGATATTGTCAATCTAACACAAGTTTCATTTTTCGACCTGTCAAACAATCAACTAGCAGGTTCAATTCCTTCTCATGGAAGTAGGCTTCAAAATTTAGTCTTAATTCGTTTAAACAATAACTCCCTCAGTGGGACAAAACCATCTTGGTTACTCTCTCTTCTATTATTGGAGTATGTGCGACTCAGTGATAACCAACTCTCTGGCCATATTGATGAATTTCCAAGTAAATCACTGCAAAACATCTGTTTGTCCAACAATAGGTTGCAGGGGTCAATTCCGAGTTCAATCTTTGAACTTGTGAATCTGACTGATCTCCAACTTGATTCAAACAATTTCAGTGGCATTGTAGAGCCTTATATGTTTGCAAAGCTCATTAAGCTTAAAAACCTTTATCTTTCACATAACAGCCTATCACTAGGCAACACATTCAAAATCGACTCTCCATTTCCAAAATTTTCCTATTTGAGTTTATCTGCTTGCAACATAAGTGCTTTCCCAAGCTTCCTAAGAACTCAAGATGAGTTATCTTATCTGGACCTTTCTGAGAAAAAAATCGATGGTCAGATTCCTAGCTGGATATCAGAGATTGGAAAGGATTATTTGAGTTATCTAAATATTTCCCATAACTTTATAACCAAGATGAAGCAGATTGCATGGAAGAATATTGGGTATCTCGACCTTCGTTCCAATTTACTTCAAGGACCACTTCTAGTTCCTCCATCTAGCTTGAGAGTCATTTTGATCTTGAATAAGCAATTCACAAGAGAGATTATTCATTCTCTCTGCGATATTATTGCCCTCGATGTTCTTGATATTTCCAATAACAGGCTCAGTGGCACCATTCCAGAGTGCATTGGAAACTTTAGCCCCTGGTGTCAAACAAAGTGGCCATCTAGATGGTCGGCAACAACTTTGTTTGAAGAAGAATTTGGCAGCAAAGTTTGAAAGAAAACGGAAGCACACGGCTTTGACAAGAAAGAAGGAAGAAGAATGAAGAAAAATCAAAGGCGGTTTAAAATTAGAATAATATTTTAATAGCCAATTTTGGGTATATAAAGGGAGCTCTTCATTTGGTTTTAATCATCTAATTTGTGAGAGAATAACAAAGAGAGAGCTTGAGAGATTTTAAGAGCTTAAAATTATAAAGCTCTTGTGAGTCTAGTGAATGAGAGATTGGGTGTATTGGAATTCTGGGTAGTGAGCCAAAATATTACAATACTTGTAATCCTCATATCACTAATATAATATTTTTCTTCTGTCTTCGCCCATGGACGTAGGCTAAAAGTCGAACCATATAATTTCTGATGTCCTCTTTTGTGCTTTTTTTTATTTTCTTCTAATTTCATTTTAGCTGCATGTCTGCTTCACCCACTAATTTCCTAACATTTGTATCAGAGCTATTGGTTCTATTTTTGGCGTCGGTTACTGTTCACGTAAGGGTTATTATTCACGTATACGATATTATTTACATATACGGCATTGTTTACGTATACGGTACTATTCACGAGAAATGATGGGAGTGATTCAAGAATTTTGCGGTGCAAAGCAGGGAATAGTGGTGTGAGTAAAGCAACTGTGTGGTTTTGTACATGTCTAGGAAAGTTCTGTCACAAAAGCGATAAGAGCTTAAGGAGTCTGGGTTTTAAGTAGGACCATTGTGACCCTTTCAGTCTTTCTTAGGAACTTTCCTGGTGTGCATTCGCACACATACTCACAACTATTCAAGATGGTACACTAACTTGTGTACGGTATTTATCAACAAAATGGCGGCAAAGTATGAAATTGAGAAATTTAACGGAAACAATTTTTCGTTGTGGAAAATAAAGATGAAAGCTGTATTGAGGAAAAATAATTGCTTGGCAGCAATTTGAGAAAGGCCCATGGAGATAACTGATGACAAGTAGAACGAGATAGATGGCAACACAATTTCTGATCTACACTTGGCACTTGCAAATAGAATATTATCCAGTGTAGCAAAGAAAAATACAGCGAAGAAAATATGGGATACTCTCACAAAATTGTACAAGGCCAAGTCACTACACAACAAAATTTTTTTGAAGAGAAAACTCTATACTCTTCGAATGGCTGAATCTACAATGGTGACCGACCACATCAACACCTTAAAGACTCTATTTTCACAACTTACAACGTTTGGTCATAATATAGAGGAAAATGAACGTGCAGAACTTCTACTTCAAAGTCTACTAGATTCGTATGATTGACTCATCATCAACCTGACGAATAACAATCCAATGGACAGTTTGGTTTTCGACAATGTTGCAGCCTCCGTATTAAATGAGGAGAGCAGACGGAAAAATAAGGAAAGCAGACAAGCAAGTTCGCAGCAAGCGGAGACGCTATCGGTGACGAGAGGGAAATCAACGGAACGTGGCCTCAGTGGGAGTCACAATCATGGTAGATCAAAATCTAGAAGTAAGAAGAATGTTAAATGCTACAACTGTGGCAAGAAATGGCACGTTAAGAAAGAGTGTTGGAGTAACCAGAAAAGAAAAGAGGGCAAAGAACCTGAGTCATTAAATGCTCAGGGGTGTGCAGCAAGTACCTCAGATGATGGCGAAATTCTTTACAGCCAGGCAACAACTGTTTTAGAAGGCAGAAAACGACTATATGATGTCTGGCTTATAGACTCAGGTGCAACATGGCACATGACCTCTCGAAGAAAATGGTTCTATACATATGAACATATCTCATGAGGATCTGTATATATGGGAGATGATCATGCCTTGGAGATCGCTAGTATTGGTACTATCAAAATAAAAATATTTGATGGTACAATTCGCACAATTGAGGAGGTACGACATGTCAACGGCCTGAAGAAAAATCTATTGTCTTTGGGAAAAATGGATAGTCATGGGTACAAAACTCATGTGGAGAATGGAATTATGAAGATCGTTAAAGGCGCCCTTGTATTGATGAAGGCAGAAAAGATCGGTGCTAATCTATTCATGCTTAAAGGAGAAATACTACTAGATGCTGATGCGTGTGTCGCATCAAATGGAGAAAAATCAACGATGATTTGGCATCTCAAACTTGGCCACATGTCAGAACAAGGTTTGAAGATTCTCTTTGAGCGAAAATTACTTTCGGGGCTCAAATCGGTAAGTTTACCATTTTGCAAGTATTGTGTTATAAGTAAGCAGTATAGATTAAAATTCAGTAGATCTGTTGATAAAAGTAAATGCATTTTAGACTTGATTCATTCTGATGTTTGGGAATCGTCGGGTATGTCCATGGGAGGTGCAAAGTACATAGTGACTTTCATTGATGATTATTCCAGGAGATGTTGGGTGTATCGAATTAAGAAAAAGTCAGATGTATTTTCAGTGTTTAAAGAATACAAAGCGCGGATGGAACTTGAATTCGGTAAAAAGATCAAGTGCTTGAGGATAGATAATGGTAGAAAATATACAGACGGTGAGTTTCTTGCTTTCTGTAAGCAAGAATGTATTCAAAGGCAGTTCACGGTGGCATACACTCCTCAACAAAATGGAGTGGCAGAGCGAATGAATAGAACTTTTACAGAAAGGATAAAAGCTATGTTGAAGACTGCTGGTCTACCCAATTCATTCTGGGCAGAAGCAGCCAAAATTGTATGTTATATAGTAAATCAGTCGCCATCTACAGCAATTGGGTTGAAGACAACAATGGAGATGTGGACTGGAAAGCCAGCTGATTACTCATACCTACATGCATTTGGATGTCCTATGTACGTGGTGTACAACGCCCAAGAAATAACAAAACTAGATCCAAAATCTAGAAGATGTATCTTCTTGGGATATGCTGATGGAGTAAAAGAGTATCGTCTGTGGGACCCCACTGCCCACAAGATTGTCATCATCAGAGATGTTATTTTTATGAAAGATCAACTGCAAAAGAAAGATAGAGATGATGACACTGTAAAAGAAAAGTCAAAAGACTGTGCCAGTATATGTGGAAAATAATCCAGAAGATTCAGATTCTTCGGAAGCAGCACCAAAGCACGAAGAACAAGAACCAGTCAAGTCCGAGGCTCCAGAATTTCATCGGTCAACTCATGAGAGACGACCACCAACGTGGCACTCGGAGTATGTCACATATATCAACGTTGCATGCTGTCTTCTAACAGAAGATGGAGAGCCTTCAACTTTCCATGAAACTTTAAACAGCTCAGATGTTGCATTGTGAACGACAACAATGCATGAAGAAATTGAAGCTCTACACAAGAACAAGACATGGATACTTGTATCACTACCACATGGAAGAAAAGCCATTGGAAACATTTGGGTCTACAAGATCAACCGTGATAGCAATGACCAAGTGGAGCGGTATCGTGCAAGATTGGTGGTGAAAGGATATGCTCAGAAAGAAGGTATTGACTTCAATGAAATATTTTCTCCGGTGGTTCGACTTACAACAGTCAGAGTTGTCTTGATGATGTGTGCTACATTTAACTTACATCTTGAGCAGTTAGATGTGAAAACTGCATTTCTTCATGGAAAACTTGAAGAAGAAATATATATGCTCCAACCAGAAGGTTTTGCAGAAATGGGAAAAGAGAACTTGGTTTGCAGGTTGAGCAAATCTCTATACGGTCTCAAACAAGCGCCGAGGTGTTGGTATAAGAGATTTGATTCCTTCATCATGAGCCTTGGATACAACAGACTCAGTTCAGACTATTGTACATATTACAAAAGGTTTGAAGATAATGATTTCATTATTTTGCTATTGTATGTGGATGATATATTGGTAGCAGGCCCCAACAAAGATCGAATCCAAGAATTGAAGGCATAGTTGGCTAGGGAGTTTGAAATGAAGGACTTGGGACCAATAAACAAGATTCTAGGGATGCAAATTCACCGAGACAGAAATAACATGAAGATTTGGCTTTCTCAGAAGAACTACTTGAAGAAAATCTTGCGACGCTTCAACATGCAAGATTGTAAGTCAATTTCTACCCCACTTTCTGTTAATTTCAAATTATCCTCAAGTATGTGTCCTAGCAATAAAGCAGAGAAGAAGAAAATGTCTCAAGTATCGTATGCATCAGTAGTGGGAAGTTTAATATTTGCTATGATATGTACTAGACCAGACATTGCACAAGCAGTGGGAGCAGTCAGTCGATACATGGCGAATCCTGGTGGAGAACATTGGATAGCTGTGAAGAGGATTCTGAGATACATAAGAGGAACCTCAGATGTTGCATTATGTTATGGAGGATCAGAGTTTACTGTCAGGGGCTATGTGGATTCAGATTTTGCAGGAGAACTTGATAAAAGGTAATCCACTACTGGCTATGTGTTTACACTTGTGGGAGCAGCGGTAAGCTGAGTTTCAAAACTGCAGACTGTTGTGGCTCTATCTACAACAGAAGCAGAGTACATGGCAACCACACAAGCTTGCAAAGAAGCTATTTGGATACAAAGGTTATTGGAGGAGCTCGGGCACAAACAAGAGAAAATTTTTGTATTTTGTGACTGTCAGAGTGCCTTGCCTATTGCAAGGAATCCAACCTTTCATTCCATGACAAAGCACATAGGGGTACAGTATTACTTCGTTCGAGAAGTAGTGAAAGGCAGAAGTGTGGATTTACAGAAAATCCATACGAAGGAGAACCTAGCAGATGTTTTGATTATAGCGAAGCAGAAAGGATGGTGTGGAGATTGATTGATTCTCAATCTAATCTCTAAGTGGGAGAAATGTCAAACAAAGTGGCCATCTAGATGGTCGGCAACAACTTTGTTTGAAGAAGAATTTGGCAGCAAAGTTTGAAAGAAAACGGAAGCACACGGCTTTGACAAGAAAGAAGGAAGAAAAATGAAGAAAAATCAAAGGCGGTTTAAAATTATAATAATATTTTAATAGCCAATTTTGGCTATATAAAGGTAGCTCTTCATTTGGTTTTAATCATCCAATTTGTAAAAGAATAACAAGGAGAGAGCTTGAGAGATTTTAAGAGCTTAAAATTATAAATCTCTTGTGAGTCTAGTGAGTGAGAGATTGGGTATATTGGGATTCTAGGTAGTGAGACAAAATATTACAATACTTGTAATCCTCATATCATTAGTATAATATTTTCCTTTTGTCTTCGCCCGTGGACGTAGGTTAAAAGCCGAACCACGTAATTTCTGGTGTTCTCTTTTGTGCTTGTTTTTTTTATTTTCTTCCAATTTCATTTTAGCTGCGTGTCTGCTTCACCCACTAATTTCCTAACACTTAGCTTAGCGTGTTGGATCTGCGGAATAATAGACTTAATAGAAGCATTCCTGGAACATTTGCTGAATCCAATTGGTTAAGGTCTCTTAACTACAAAAACAATGAACTCGAAGGAGCGATGCCTCAATCCTTCCTCAACTGTACAAAGCTTGAAGTTCTAGATATTGGAAATAACAAGATCAACGATGTTTTCCCGTATTGGTTGGGAAATCTTCTAGAACTACGGGTTCTTGTTCTCCGTTCCAATAAACTTCGCGGTTCTGTGAAGGGCTTTGAATCGAAGGAATCATTTCATAAGTTGAGAATCTTAGATCTTTCGATCAACAATTTTAGTGGTTATTTGCCAGCAAGGTTTTTTGAAAAATTAAATGCCATGAGGAATGTTGGTGCAGATGAAGGCAAATTGCGGTACTTGGGTGAAGAATATTATCAAGATTCTGTACTGGTGACACTAAAAGGAACTGAGATTGAACTGCAGAAGATTCTCACCGTTTTCACGACCATTGACTTCTCAAGCAATGGTTTTGATGGAGAGATTTCACAGGTGATTGGAAAGCTTCATTCGCTTCGACTCCTCAACCTTACTCACAATCACTTTACAAGGAAAATTCCATCGTCGCTGGGAAATTTGGCAAAACTTGAATCCTTAGACCTGTCTTCAAACAACCTTGCTGGAAAAATTCCAAAGCAATTGGCAAGTCTTACATCTCTTCCAGTCTTAAACCTTTCCCACAACCGACTTGATGGACCTATACCTCAAGGACCCCAGGTCATACATAAAGAAGATTCCTATATTGGTAACCTGGGGTTGTGAGGATTTCCATTGACAAAAAATGCGGCAATAATGGAGCACCAACAACATTCCATGAAGAAGAAGAAGAAGCTGAGAGTTCAAGCAGCTGGTTTGATTGGAAATTTGCTAAGATTGGTTATGGATCAGGATTGGTGATTGGCCTGTCTATTGGATACATGGTTTTCACATCAGGAGAACCACTATGGTTTATGAAGATGGTTGTGACGTGGCAATCTAAGAAGGTAAGAACAAGGGGGATTAGAGAAGGCAGAGGAAGAAGAAATTAATCACTTGGTGAAATTGATTTTTTTTTCCTAATAATCAATTGATGCTCTTCATGTCTGTTTTTCTTTTGTTGTTGTAAGAATAAAAGCGATACAGATTTGGATCTCTTGATATGATTTTTAGTTGACCTTCCAGAATATTGTCCCAGGTGGTATTGGTCGTATTTAATGATTAAGATTTATTTTCTATTTTTCATATTTAATAGATGTTGACTCTGTGTATGAATAATAAAAATTTTAAAAATTAATTAGCATAAAAAGTAAACTAGGCTTGGCTGAGTTAAAAGAAAAAACATTTATTCATTCATATTAAAATAGTTTAGCTTTTTTCGTATATATATATATATATATATTTCTTCATTTATTCGTATAAAAAGTTTGGCAAAATGTTTTTAAGTTTGACTAAGTGACTTTCAAAATATTTTTTTTTTAAAAAAAAAGAGATTTAATTTGAGAATTATTTGAATAAAAATCGAAGATTTAAAATTTATAAAACGAGAGACTTAATTAAACGAGTGCTCAGACCGAGTCACATTACAGGCCCTGCTAGCTCAAAATTTATCTACAGCTACGCCTCCCTAGACATTTTGAGAATCATAAACCTCTACAAACAACCGTCAGTAGCCTCCCTTGAGGTTCTATGAAATTTTTCTTCCAAAATAAACAGGTCTGCCTGTTCTTAACAAGTATCCTTTCAAATCATTCAACTTGAAGAAAAGGACAATGACACTAGAGAAAGCCAATGAGATTAAAACGTCAAGATCTAACAAGGAAAAAAAATAAATACAAAAACAAGTATCTCTTCAACCAAAGAATAGAAAATAGATCAATATAGGGTATTATCCTTGCCACTTCAAACCAGTGAGATGAAAAATATGAATTGAAAGCTGCCCAATTTGTAGAAACAAAAACTTTCTGGAGAAACGGCTTCCATGATTCGTGTACGGTGCCAATCTAAAGAAAATGCAATCATAAGGATAAATGGATTCACTGCATTTTTTAATTCCCACGTAGGGTATTTTTCACAAACTATTTGTATAAATCTGTACTAGAGGGATAATATGTTTGTAGAAAAGATAATAATTATTTTTGTTCTGTATCATGCATCTAGTATATAGTCAGGTGCTTTAATACGAAGTGATGACAAGAACCCTACAAAGATTGCTATAAAATAATTAATTTATTAATCCCCCTTCTAAGTTCATATGATATACAAACCTTGAATCATTAGACTTGTCTTCCAACAACCTTGTAGGAAAATTTCCTTTGCAATTAATAAATCTAACATCTCTTTCGTTCTTAAACATGTAGAAGATACAATCTGTCATAACTCAATCTTACAACTCATATCACCGCATCTTGTCAATTAAAGTGCGGATCCACTTATAAACTCAGTATCTCTCATATACTTTGTTGATGTGGAATTTACTTAAGGTATTACATATAAGACACTAGATCAAGTAGAAGAAGATGATGACACTTCAAGTTGGTTTGATTAGAATGTTGCCACGATGGCTTATGCATCTGGATTGGTGATTGACCTATCTATTAGATACATATTTTTGTGTCAGGTAGACTGCTATGGTTTGTGAATATGTTTGAGAGGAATTAATCCAACTATCCAAGAAGGTGAGATTCAGAAAAGGCAATGGAAGAAGAAATTAATCCGAAAGTGCAAGTGATGATCTTTTGTAACAAGTTTGTCCTTTTGGAATGGCACATAATGTAATTAATATTTACTGCCTATTCGATATAGTTTATCTAACGGTCATAAGTATTTATTTAATTTCATATGCTCTTATTATAAATTTTATTTTGTTTGGTTGTTTTTTGGTGAGTTTTTAAAGCTTAAATAAAATATTTTGCTTCTAAGAGCAAAAACTCAATTTTTGGGCTCCCATTTGGGAGTAGAGATTAAAAAGCTTGTTTTAAATATTAAAATATATAATATATCCTCTATTTATTTAATAATTTTGTTCTATTCTTTTAATAACATAATTTAAAAAAACTTGCCTAATAAAATAATTTCATAAATTTTTAATAAAATCTCCTATTGTCAACCAAACAATTAATTTTTTTAAGTAAAAACTCTATTTATAAAATCTCTAATCTCTAATTAAATAAGGTTTACTTGAAAATATGTACCAAACGTAGTCTTATGTTAAAATAAATAGTGCTGTTGCA
The DNA here is from genome assembly GCF_000493195.1 of Citrus x clementina. Taxonomy (NCBI): domain Eukaryota; kingdom Viridiplantae; phylum Streptophyta; class Magnoliopsida; order Sapindales; family Rutaceae; genus Citrus; species Citrus x clementina. The sequence goes on from NW_006262688.1 coordinate 30,221,686, forward strand.
TAAGTACAAATATCAAATTAGTAAGCACTGAGCGTAGAAAATGTAAAGAGTGAAACTGTTTGCACCCCTCCAGAAACACCTCGTTAAAAGTACTTGTAAATTGCACTACTTTTAGTAACACCCGTTTTCATTTAAAAGTAACACTGTGTATTCGTAATTTCTTTTTTCTCCAATCCCCGTTGGAAAAACAAAAACTATTTTTAACTAATAATTCTTTCACTAATTAGCATGAAGCTTTAATACAATTAATAGGAATCATTTTAATTTTTGAATTCCTTCGCCTTTTAACTTGCCATTTGCTTTTCGATTTCTATCATCATTTAACTTGAAACATAGAAACTCAATAATTATAAAAAGAGAGAATTGTTTTGATGGATAAAGATGATGATCATGCCTCGTGACGCAGTGCTTTTTATTTTTATTTTTTTCTTGAAAGACTTGACGCATTGGAGGGTTGATATTGTAAATTTCGGTAAAAGGGTTTTAAGAGGATTTTGGAGCATAACAATAGTGCAACTCAAAAGTAAACTAGGATTGGTTTCTCCCTTATGATGCATGCGATGGTAATTACCGTTTGGTGCCAATTTGCGGAATAAAAGGCCGCCACGATTCGAGTTCGGTGTCAATCTAGAAAGAACACGATTCGCTTGATTTCTTTTGCTCTAATTAAGACTGTTGTCGTTTCACATACTCAAATTACGCAATACAAAATGCGATGCTTGTCTCCACAGATTTGAATGATGATCAGCTTGGTTAAGTAATGTGGGAGGCCGGCGGGGTCCCTATAATTTTTCCGTAAAATGCTTATAAGTACAGCATCTGGATTGAGTTTAAATATTGGCTGATCAAAGACAAGTCTTATACAGTTGACAATTCAATATCAGCCTTTGTTATTGTCTAATAGTGCTCTCTGTACTGCCAAGTGGCAGCCACCGGCAAGCCAAACATCAAAAACTAAAATATTATAAACGGGAGCGGCTTTTGCAGCCAGTTGTACTTCTTCAATTGAAAAGAACATTGCTTTCAACATAAAGTTGTTAATTCATTTGATATTTTATTTAGTTGGATTTCATACCATTGGTGGATACGTAACCCTGCTTTATGCCTCTAATTGTCACGTACCTGGATTGAAGCTAATGTCACGGAAATTGGGTTCGACTATTTATAGTGACCCGACGATATTCATCTTGTACTCAAAATAAAATCAAATTTGCTCTAAATAATAATTTGTTACAGAAAAATGAGATGGTTAACGTGGTCTTATCATTTCTTCTGTCTTCAATTATTGCTTTTGCATACTCAGAGTTATGCAAAACAGTGTCCTCAGGAACAGAGTTTGGCACTGCTCCAGTTTAAGCAACTCTTTTTCTTCAACCGTTATTATTTTGGCCGTTGCCGTGCATACCCAAAAACGATGTCCTGGAAGTGGGGTACTGATTGCTGCTCGTGGGAGGGAGTAACATGTGATATGGCCACAGGTGATGTCATTAGCCTTGACCTTAGCTGCAGTGGGCTTTACGGCAGTATCCCTTCCAACACAAGTCTCTTTGACCTTGTTCACCTACAAAAGCTCAACCTTGCTAACAACGATTTCAATCTCTCTCTGATTTCTTCCGGTTTTAGCCGTTTCCTTAATCTGACACACTTGAACCTCTCTTACTCCAACTTTGAGGATTCAATTCCTTATGAAATATCCCGCTTGAGTAAGTTAGTTTCACTTGACCTCTCTACCTATACTACACTGAGGCTTGAAAACCCGGTTATGGAAGCATTAGTTCAAAATGTGACCAAGTTACAACTACTCTTTCTTGATTCTGTAGACATGTCTACCGTAGTACCAGGTACCTTGAAAAATCTATCTACCTCTCTGGTTTCTCTAAGTCTCACTTATTGTAGAATCCAAGGTGAATTTCCCGAGAACATCTTCCGCCTGCCAAACCTACAGATGGTTCGTTTAAAATTCAATTCAAATCTGTCTGGTGTCTTTCCCAGGTCCAACTGGACAAGCCCCTTAAGGTATTTGGATGTCTCTGGCACAGGGTTCTCCGGACAGTTACCTGATTCAATCTGCAACCTGAGGCACTTGCGAGAATTGAAGCTTTACAAATGCAACTTTTATGGATTTCTTCCTGCATCACTAGGTAATGTTACACAACTTGCTGTTTTATCCCTCTCCTCTAACAGTTTTAGTGGTCATATCCCACCATCTCTTTCAAATCTTCACCAGCTAATCAATGTAGATCTTCGAAGCAACAGTTTTCATGGTCAAATCCCAGATATTATGAATCTAACCAGAGTTGCATATTTAGACATCTCAAATAATCAACTTACCGGTTCAATTCCTTCTCATGGAAGTGGGCTTCAAAATTTAGCATTTCTCAGATTATATAATAACACCCTCAGTGGGACAATACCATCTTGGTTATTCTCTCTTCCATTATTGCGGTATATGGACCTCAGTGATAACCAACTAACTGGCCATCTTGATGCATTTCCAAGTAAATCATTGCAAAATCTCTATTTGACTAACAATAGGTTGCATGGCTCAATTCCAAGTTCAATATTTGAACTTGCAAATTTGACTGATCTCAGACTTGCTTCAAACAACTTTAGTGGCATCGTAGAGCCTTATATGCTTGCAAAGCTCGTTAACCTCGTAGCACTCGAACTCTCTCACAACAGTCTTTCATTTGGCACCACATCCAAAGTCAACTCTTCTTTTCCCCAAATTTTCGTTCTGCGTTTATCTGCTTGCAACATAAGTGCATTCCCAAGCTTCTTAAGATCTCTTAAAGAATTAGCATATTTGGACCTTTCTGAGAACAATATCGATGGTCAGATACCAAACTGGATGTGGGAGGTTGGAAAGGATACTTTGAGTTATCTAGATCTTTCCCACAACTTCATAACAGAAATGAAGCAGATTCCTTGGAAGAACCTTAAGTATCTTAAGCTTCAATCCAACTTACTACATGGACCACTTCCAGTTCCTCCACCTCGCTTGCAATTCCTTTTGGCCTCGAACAATCAATTCACAGGAGAGATTATTCCATCGATCTGCAGTAGTAGTACCCTTGAAGTTCTTGGTCTTTCCGATAACGGGTTCAGTGGCACTATTCCAGTGTGCATCGGAAACTTTAGCGTGTTGGATCTGCGGAATAATAGACTCAATGGAACCATTCCTGAAGCATTTGCAGAAGCCAATTTGCTAAGGACTCTTAACTTGAACAACAATGAACTGGAAGGACCGGTCCCTAAGTCCTTGGTCAATTGTACTAAGCTTGAAGTTCTAGATATCGGGAACAACAAGGTAAAAGATGTTTTCCCATACTGGTTGGGAAATCTTCCAGAGCTCCAGGTTCTTGTTCTCCGTTCCAATAAATTTCACAGCTCTATGAGGGAGTTTGAAGCCAAGCAATCATTTCCTAAGTTGAGAATCATTGATCTCTCACACAACAATTTTACTGGTCCTTTGCCAGCAAGGTTTTTTGAAAATCTAAATGGGATGAGGACTGTTGGTGAAACTGAAAGGAAATTGCAATACGTGGGTGAAACTTTTTATCAGGATTCTGTAGTGGTGACACTTAAAGGAGCTGAGATCGAACTGCAGAAGATTCTCACTGTTTTCACAACCATTGACTTCTCAAGCAATGATTTTCATGGGGAGATTCCTGAAGTAATTGGAAACCTTCATTCACTTCGACTCCTCAATCTTTCTCACAACTACCTTACAGTGCGTATTCCATTTTCGCTGGGAAATTTGATAAACCTTGAATCGTTAGACCTGTCTTCAAACGACCTTTCTGGAAAAATTCCAATGCAGTTGACAAGTCTAACATACCTTTCAGTCTTAAACCTTTCCTACAACCAACTTGAAGGACCAATACCTCAAGGACCCCAATTTAGTACATTTCAAAACCATTCATATATTGGCAACTTGGGGTTGTGTGGATTCCCATTGACAAAACAATGTGGCAAAGATGACCCACCAGAACTAGTGCCAACAACTTCAAGCTGGTTTGATTGGAAAGTTGCCAAGATGGGTTATGGATCTGGATTGGTGATTGGCCTGTCTATTGGGTACATGGTTTTTGTAACAGGAAGACCACTATGGTTTGTGAAGATGTTTGAGAAGAAGCAATCCAAGAAGAAGGTGAGAACAAGGCCGATCAGAAGAGGCAGAGGAAGAAGAAATTAACAAGTCGGTGCAAGTGATGCTGTTTGTTTTTATTTTGTCCATTGCGATTGTACGAGTTAATGTATTTGATATTTGATGGTGAAATAAATAGTTCTGTCGCGTGAGTAAGAAAAATGAAAATTTGTAAAATCAGCGAGCACTCTCTTGCAATAGAGGAAGCATCCGTATCAATTATCAAGTGAAGTCATTATTATTATTATTTTAAATGATAAAATAAGCTGGTTAGCATTAGAGACCAAATCCTTGTGTGAGTCTCAATTTGCAAGCTCCAAAAAAATTATATATTTCATAATTTTTTAAAAAAAAATTTAAATTTTGGGTTTATCAAGTGATGTTCAAAATTGACCCGACTTTATACCCAAATCAAATAATATCCAACTTACAACACTCGAATACCGTCTGAATCCAGATTGAATGGGTATTTTTGCCACCTCTAGGAATGATGGCTTTTGAGAAGCTTCAACTCCAGCAATGACAAAGAAGAAGGTCCCACTAGAGACAAAAACCGACTTAAAGAATTGATGACCAAGCTATTTTTATTCATCAGCTTAAAAGTGGGGCCACCTTTCTATATTTTTTGGAAGGGGCCACGCTAATATACCAGAAGTCTTCGGCGACCAACGCGTGGGTGCTGTTACCGCAACAATATGAAGCTGATATAATCAGGAAATGAGTTCTATTTACGCTGACCGCTGACCCTTCATCTGCATTTACCATACAACACAATTCAATTAATCAATCATTTTTGTTTCATACAGAAAATTGGGATTGTTAACACGGTCTTATCAATTCTTTGCTCTCCAGTTATTGCTCTTGCATTCTCTGAGTTATGCAAAACACTGTCCTCATGAACAGAGTCTGCATTGATCCAGTTTAAGCAACTCTTTTCCTTTGATGGAGACTCTTCTTTCGTTTGTCAACGTTCTTACCCAAAAATGATCTCCTCGAAAAAGGACACAAATTGCTGCTCGTGGGATGGAGTAACATGTGATATGGCGACAGGTAATGTCATTAGCCTTGACCTTAGTTGCAGTTGGCTCTATGGCAATATCCCCTCCAACACTAGTCTCTTTCACCTTCTTCATCTACAAACACTAAATCTTTCTCATAACGATTTTGATTACTCTGAGATTTCTTCTGGGTTTAGCTGTTTCCGAAATTTAACACACTTTAGTCTCTCTGACTCCTATATTAACGGTAAAATTCCATATGAAATCTCCTTCTTGGGTGAGTTAGTGTCGCTGGATCTCTCTTCCAATCCTCTAGTGAGTCTTGAAACCCCAGTTTTCCAAGCACTAGTTCAAAATATGACCAAATTGCAAGTACTTTCTCTTGATTCTCTGGAAATGTCCACCGTAGTACCGGATTCACTGAAAAATCTATCTTCTTCTTTAACGTCTCTAAGTCTCTCTGATTGTTTACTGCAAGGAAACTTTCCAATAAACATCTTCCCCCTGCCAAATCTACAGATGATTCGATTAAGCCAAAATCCTTTTTTGGCTGGCAAATTTCTGGCAAACAACTGGACCAGCCCCATAGAGTATTTGGATGTCTCTGAAATAAGTTTCTCAGAGTTGCCTGATTCAATCGGCAATCTGAAGTTGTTAGGAAGATTGATGCTTGGTTACAGCCAATTTGTTGGGCCTATTCCTGCATCACTTGGTAATCTTACACAACTTACTCTTTTGCACCTCATGCACAACAATTTTAGCGGTCATATCCCATCCTCTCTTTCAAATCTTGTGCAGCTAACCTATTTAGATCTTTCAAGCAACAGTTTTGTTGGTGAAATCCCAGATATTGTCAATCTGACACAAGTTTCGTTTTTCGACCTGTCAAACAATCAACTAGCAGTTCCAGTTCCTTCTCATGGAAGTAGGCTTCAAAATTTAGTCTTAATCCGTTTAAACAATAACTCCCTCAGTGGGACAATACCGTCTTGGTTATTCACTCTTCCGTTATTGGAGTATGTGCGACTCAGCGATAACCAACACTCTGGCCATATTGATGAATTTCCAAGTAAATCACTGCAAAACATCTATTTGTCCAACAATAGGTTGCAGGGGTCAATTCCGAGTTCAATCTTTGAACTTGTGAATCTGACTGATCTCCAACTTGATTCAAACAATTTCAGTGGCATTGCAGAGCCCTATATGTTTGCGAAGCTCATTAAGCTTAAAAACCTTTATCTTTCACATAACAGCCTATCACTAGGCACCACATTCAAAATCGACATTCCATTTCCAAAATTTTCCTATTTGAGTTTATCCGCTTGCAACATAAGTGCTTTCCCGAGCTTCCTAAGAACTCAAGATAAGTTATTTTATCTGGACCTTTCTGAGAACAAAATCGATGGTCAGATTCCCAGCTGGATATCAGAGATTGGAAAGGATTCTTTGAGTTATGTAAACCTTTCCCACAACTTTATTACAAAGATGAAGCAGATTCCATGGAAGAATCTTGGGTATCTCGACCTTCGTTCCAATTTGCTTCAAGGACCACTTCCAGTTCCTCCATCTAGCTTGAGAGTCCTTTTGATCTCGAATAATCAATTCACAGGAGAGATTATTCATTCTATCTGCGATATTATTGCCCTTGATGTTCTTGATCTTTCCAATAACAGGCTCAGTGGCACCATTCCAGAGTGCATTGGAAACTTTAGCCCCTGGCTTAGCGTGTTGGATCTGCGGAATAATAGACTTAATGGAAGCATTCCTGGAACATTTGCTGAATCCAATTGGTTAAGGTCTCTTAACTTGAACAACAATGAACTCGAAGGAGCGATCCCTCAATCCTTGGTCAACTGTACAAAGCTTGAAGTTCTAGATATTGGAAATAACAAGATCAACGATGTTTTCCCATATTGGTTGGGAAATCTTCCAGAACTGCGGGTTCTTGTTCTCTGTTCCAATAAACCTCGCGGTCCTGTGAGGGTCTTTGAACCGAATGAATCATTTCATAAGTTGAGAATCTTAGATCTTTCGATCAACAATTTTAGTAGTTATTTGCCAACAAGGTTTTTTGAAAAATTAAATGCCATGAGGAATGTTGGTGCAGATGAAGGCAAATTGCGGTACTTGGGTGACGAATATTATCAGGATTCTGTAGTGGTGACACTAAAAGGAACTGAGATTGAACTGCAGAAGATTCTCACCGTTTTCACGACCATTGACTTCTCAAGCAATGGTTTTGATGGAGAGATTTCACAGGTGATTGGAAAGCTTCATTCGCTTCGACTCCTCAACCTTACTCACAATCACTTTACAGGGAAAATTCCATCGTCGCTGGGAAATTTGGCAAAGCTTGAATCCTTAGACCTGTCTTCAAACAACCTTACTGGAAAAATTCCAAAGCAATTGGCAAGTCTTACATCTCTTTCAGTCTTAAACCTTTCCCACAACCGACTTGATGGACCTATACCTCAAGGACCCCAGTTCAATACAATTCAAGAAGATTCCTATATTGGTAACCTGGGGTTGTGCGGATTTCCATTGACCAAAAAATGCGGCAATGATGGAGCGCCAACAACATTCCATGAAGAAGAAGAAGAAGCTGAGAGTTCAAGCAGCTGGTTTGATTGGAAATTTGCTAAGATTGGTTATGGATCAGGATTGGTGATTGGCCTGTCTATTGGATACATGGTTTTCGCATCAGGAGAACCACTATGGTTTATGAAGATGGTTGTGACGTGGCAATCCAAGAAGGTAAGAACAAGGGGGATCAGAAGAGGCAGAGGAAGAAGAAATTAATCACTTGGTGAAATTGATTTTTTTTTTCTTAATAATCAATTGATGCTGTTTATGTCTGTTTTTCTTTTGTTGTTGTAAGAATAAAAGCGACACAGATTTGGATCTCCTGATATGATTTTTAGTTGACCTTCCAGAATATTGTCCCAGGTGGTATTGGTCGTATTTAATGATTAAGATTTATTTTCTATTTTTCATATTTAATAGATGTTGACTCTTTGTGTATGAATAATAAAAATTTTAAAAATCAGTTAGCATAAAAAGTAAACTAGGTTTGGCTGAGTTAAAAGAAAAAACCTTTATTCATTCATATTAAAATAGTTTAGCTTTTTTCTTATATATATATATTTCTTCATTTATTCGTATAAAAAGTTTGGCAAAATGTTTTTAAGTTTGACTAAATGACTTTCAAAATATTTTTTTTTTAAAAAAAAAGAGATTTAATTTGAGAATTATTTGAATAAAAATCGAAGATTTAAAATTTATAAAACGAGAGACTTAATTAAACGAGTGCTCAGACAGAGTCACATTACAGGCCCTGCTAGCTCAAAATTTATCTACAGCTACGTCTCCCTGGACATTTTGAGAATCATAAACCTCTGCAAACAACCGTCAGTAGCCTCCCTTGAGGTTCTATGAAATTTTTCTTCCAAAATAAACAGGTCTACCTGTTCTTAACAAGTATCCTTTCAAACTATTCAACGTGAAGAAAAGGACAATGAAACTAGAGAAAGCCAATGAGATTAAAACATCAAGATCTAACAGAAAAAATAAATAAATAAACAAGTTTCTCTTCAACAAAAGAATAGAAAATGGATCAATATAGGGTATCATCCTTGCCACTTCAAACCAGTGAGATGAAAAATATGTATTGAAAGCTGCCCAATTTGTAGAAACAAAAACTTGCTGGAGAAATGGCTTCCATTATTCGAGTACGGTGCCTGTTGAGTACATAAAGGCACCAGGTCGGCCATGCTACTGGTTCCGCCCCGGCACGGATCTTTTCAGCTGTATGGTACGAGCAGAACACGGGGTTAAACAGGAGCCGACCCGAGATGAATGCGACCAGGAAAACATACCGACCAGAAGTATACGCCGAGCCGATACTCATCCCCAGGAAAGCGGGAACATGATCTCACAAAATCGCGGTAGTTGCGCTTCTCCCAGAACGGTTGAAGGACACGCGAGATCCACGTTTGCCCACAATCTAACAGTTAGAGTCCCATGAGGGGCTACCACCACCCGAAAAAGGAGGGATAAGGGGCAAACGGAAAACGTGGGACAAAGGGCGGCTATAAAAGAGAAAGACATCGAAGAAGACGGGGACAGAAAAACTGAGAGAGGGGAAACGCTGCCAAATTGCAACCAGGCAATTTCCATACAAATTTCTTAAATCCATATTACACTGTTTTCCCGTAAACACCTTGTGCTAACTTAGGCATCGGAAGGTTTACGCCGGCAAAACCACCGGCTTCTCTGATCCGTTTTTGCTGAACGCAAGTCTAGTGAGAGAGGGAAGGGCGATTCCAACCCTAGTGGTTCGAGTGATAGTTGATAACACAAACGTTGGTGACATAATCTGGTCGGTCCAAGGGCGAGCAGATTTCAGCATCAACAGTGCCAATCTAAAGAAAATGCAATCATAAGGATAAATGGATTCACTGCATTTTTTAATTCCCACGTAGGGTATTTTTCACAAACTATTTGTATAAATCTGTACTAGAAGGATAATGTGTTTGTAGAAAAGATAATAATTATTTTTGTTCTGTATCATGCATCTGGTATATAGTCAGGTGCTTTAATACGAAATGATGACAAGAACCCTACAAAGATTGCTATAAAATAATTAATTTATTAATCCCCTTCTAAGTTCATATGATATACAAACCTTGAATCATTAGACTTGTCTTCCAACAACCTTATAGGAAAAATTCCTTTGCAATTAATAAATCTAACATCTCTTTCATTCTTAAACATGTAGAAGATATCATCTGTCGTGACTCAATCCTACAACTCATATCACCGCATCCCTTCAATTAAGGTGCGAACCCACTTATAAACTCAGTATCTCTCATGTACTTTGTTGATGTGGGATTTACCTAAGGTATTACAAATAAGACACTAGATCAAGTAGAAGAAGATGATGACACATCAAGTTGGTTTGATTAGAATGTTGCCACGATGGCTTATGCATCTAGATTGGTGATTGACCTATCTATTAGAGGTTAAAAAACTTTTTTTAAATGTTAAAATATATAATATATCCTCTACTTATTTGACAATCTTATTTTATTCTTTTTATAACATAATTTAAAAAAACTTGCCTAATAAAATAATTTCATAAATTTTTAATAAAATCTCTTATTGACAACCAAACAACTAAAATTTTTTAGGTAAAAATTCTATTTGTAAAAGGTCTAATCTCTAAGTAAATAAGGTTTACTTAAAAATGTGTACCAAACGGAAGCTTATGTTAAGATAAATAGTTCTGTTGCGTTAGTATGAATATCAAATTAGCGAGCACTGAGCATAGAAAATGTAAGGAGTGGAAGTGTTTCCACTCCTCTAAAAACACCTCATTAAAAGTACTTGTAAATTACACTACTTTTAGTAACACCCCTTTTAATTTAAAAGTAACACTGTGTATTCGTAATTTCTTTTTTCTCCAAACCCCGTTGAAAAAACAAAAACTATTTTTAACTTATAATTCTTTCACTAATTAGCATGAAGCTTTAATACAATTAATAGGAATCATTTTAATTTTTGAATTCCTTTGCCTTTTAACTTGCCATTTGCTTTTCAATTTCTATCATCATTTAACTTGAAACATAGAAACTCAATAATATATATTCTAGATAAATTTTTCTGTATTATTATTATTATTTTTTCTTTTGCATAGGTTCTCAGAATTTGTAAAATTATAAAAAGAGAGAATTGTTTTGATGGAAAAAGATGATGATCATGCCTCGTGATGCAGTGCTCTTTATTTTTATTTTTTTCTTGAAAGACATGACGCATTCGAGGGTTGATATTGTAAATTTCAGTGAAAGGGTTTTAAGAGGATTTTGGGGCATAACAATAGTCCAACTCAAAAGTAAACTAGGATTGGTTTCTCCCTTATGATGCATGCGATTGTAATTACCGTTTGGTGCCAATTTGCGGAATAAAAGGCTGCCACGATTCGAGTTCGCTGTCAATCTAGAAAGCACACGATTCACTTGATTTCTTTTGTTCTAATTAAGACTGTTGTCGTTTCACATACTCAAATTACGCAATACAAAATGCGATGCTTGTCTCCACAGATTTGAATGATGATCAGCTTGGTTAAGTAATGTGGGAGGCCGGCGGGGTCACTATAATTTTACCGTAAAATGCTTATAAGTACAGTATCTGCATTGAGTTTAAATATTGGCTGATCAAAGACAAGTCTTATACAGTTGACAATTCAGTATCAGCCTTTGTTATCGTCTAATAGTGCTCTCTCTACTGCCAAGTGGCAGCCACCGGCCAGCCAAACATCAAAAACTAAAATATTATAAACGGGAGCGGCTTTTGCAGCCAGTTGTACTTCTTCAATTGAAAAGAACATTGCTTTCAAAATGAAGTTGTTAATTCATTTGATATTTTATTTAGTTGGATTTCATACCATCGGTGGATACGTAACCCTGCTTTATGCCTCTAATTGTCACGTACCTGGATTGAAATGTCACGGAAATTGGGTTCTACTATTTATAGTGACCAGACGATATTCATCTTGTACTCAAAATAAAATCAAATTTGCTCTAAATAATAATTTGTTACAGAAAAATGAGATGGTTAACGTGGTCTTATCATTTCTTCTGTCTTCAATTATTGCTTTTGCATACTCAGAGTTATGCAAAACAGTGTCCTCAGGAACAGAGTTTGGCACTGCTCCAGTTTAAGCAACTCTTTTCCTTCAACCGTTATTATTTTGGCCGTTGCCGTGCATACCCAAAAACGATGTCCTGGAAGTGGGGTACTGATTGCTGCTCGTGGGAGGGAGTAACATGTGACATGGCCACAGGTGATGTCATTAGCCTTGACCTTAGCTGCAGTGGGCTTTACGGCAGTATCCCTTCCAACACAAGTCTCTTTGACCTTGTTCGCCTACAAAAGCTCAACCTTGCTAACAACGATTTCAATCTCTCTCTGATCTCTTCCGGTTTTAGCCGTTTCCTTAATCTGACACACTTGAACCTCTCTTACTCCAACTTTGAGGGTTCAATTCCTTATGAAATATCCCGCTTGAGTAAGTTAGTTTCACTTGACCTCTCCACCTATCCTACACTGAGGCTTGAAAACCCGGTTATGGAAGCATTAGTTCAAAATGTGACTAAGTTACAACTACTCTTTCTTGATTCTGTAGACATGTCTACCGTAGTACCAGGTACCTTGAGAAATCTATCTTCCTCTCTGACATCTCTAAGTCTCTCTTATTGTAGAATCCAAGGTGAATTTCCCGAGAACATCTTCCGCCTGCCAAACCTACAGATGCTTCGTTTAAAAGTCAATTCAAATCTGTCTGGTGTCTTTCCCAGGTCCAACTGGACAAGCCCCTTAAGGTATTTGGAAGTCTCTAGCACAAGGTTCTCTGGGCAGTTACCTCATTCAATCTGCAACCTGAGGCACTTGCGAGAATTGCGTCTTTCCCAATGCAACTTTTATGGATTTATTCCTGCATCACTAGGTAATGTTACACAACTTGCTGTTTTATCCCTCTCCTCTAACAGTTTTAGTGGTCATATCCCACCATCTCTTTCAAATCTTCACCAGCTAACCGATGTAGATCTTGGAAGCAACAGTTTTGATGGTCAATTCCCAGATATTATGAATCTAACCAGAGTTACAGATTTAGACATCTCAAATAATCAACTTACCGGTTCAATTCCTTCCCATGGAAGTGGGCTTCAAAATTTAGCATTTCTCGGATTATTTAATAACACCCTCAGTGGGACAATACCATCTTGGTTATTCTCTCTTCCATTATTGCGGTATATGGACCTCAGTGATAACCAACTAACTGGCCATCTTGATGCATTTCCAAGTAAATCATTGCGAACACTCTATTTGACTAACAATAGGTTGAATGGCTCAATTCCAAGTTCAATATTTGAACTTGCAAATTTGACTGATCTCAGTCTTGCTTCAAACAACTTCAGTGGCATCGTAGAGCCTTATATGTTTGCAAAGCTCGTTAACCTCAAAATCCTCGAACTCTCTCACAACAGTCTATCATTTGGCACCACATCCAAAGTCAACTCTTCTTTTCCCCAAATTTTCTATCTGAGTTTATCTGCTTGCAACATTAGTGCATTCCCAAGCTTCTTAAGATCTCTTGAATTAGCATATTTGGACCTTTCTGAGAACAATATCGATGGTCAGATACCAAACTGGATGTGGGAGGTTGGAAAGGATACTTTGAGTTTTCTAGATCTTTCCCACAACTTCATAACAGAAATGAAGCAGATTCCTTGGAAGAACCTTAATTATCTTAATCTTCAATCCAACTTACTACAAGGACCACTTCCAGTTCCTCCACCTCGCTTGGAAGTCCTTTTGGTCTCGAACAATCAATTCACAGGAGAGATTATTCAATCGATCTGCAGTAGTAGTACCCTTGAAGTTCTTGATCTTTCCGATAACGGGTTCAGTGGCACTATTCCAGTGTGCATCGGAAACTTTAGCGTGTTGGATCTGCGGAATAATAGACTCAATGGAACCATTCCTGAAGCATTTGCAGAAGCCAATTTGCTAAGGACTCTTAACTTGAACAACAATGAACTGGAAGGACCGGTCCCTAAGTCCTTGGTCAATTGTGCTAAGCTTGAAGTTCTAGATATCGGGAACAACAAGGTAAAAGATGTTTTCCCATACTGGTTGGGAAATCTTACAGAGCTCCAGGTTCTTGTTCTCCGTTCCAATAAATTTCACAGCTCTATGAGGGAGTTTGAAGCCAAGCAATCATTTCCTAAGTTGAGAATCATTGATCTCTCACACAACAATTTTACTGGTCCTTTGCCAGCAAGGTTTTTTGAAAATCTAAATAGGATGAGGAATGTTGGTGAAACTGAAAGGAAATTGAAATACGTGGGTGAAACTTTTTATCAGGATTCTGTAGTGGTGACACTTAAAGGAGCTGAGATCGAACTGCAGAAGATTCTCACTGTTTTCACAACCATTGACTTCTCAAGCAATGATTTTCATGGGGAGATTCCTGAAGTAATTGGAAACCTTCATTCACTTCGGCTCCTCAATCTTTCTCACAACAACCTTACAGTGCGTATTCCATTTTCGCTGGGAAATTTGATAAACCTTGAATCGTTAGACCTGTCGTCAAACGACCTTTCTGGAAAAATTCCAATGCAGTTGACAAGTCTAACATACCTTTCAGTCTTAAACCTTTCCTACAACCAACTTGAAGGACCTATACCTCAAGGACCCCAATTTAGTACATTTCAAAACCATTCATATATTGGCAACTTGGGGTTGTGTGGATTCCCATTGACAAAACAATGTGGCAAAGATGACCCACCAGAACTAGTGCCAACAACTTCAAGCTGGTTTGATTGGAAAGTTGCCAAGATGGGTTATGGATCTGGATTGGTGATTGGCCTGTCTATTGGGTACATGGTTTTTGTAACAGGAAGACCACTATGGTTTGTAAAGATGTTTGAGAAGAAGCAATCCAAGAAGAGGGTGAGAACAAGGCCGATCAGAAGAGGCAGAGGAAGAAGCAATTAACAAGTCGGTGCAAGTGATGCTCTTTGTTTTTATTTTGTCCAATGCAATTGTACGAATTAATGTAATTGATATTTTATGGTGAAATAAATAGTTCTGTCGCGTGAGTAAGAAAAATGAAAATTTGTAAAATCAGCGAGCACTCTCTTGCAATAGAGGAACCACCCGTGTCAATTATCAAGTGTAAGTCATTATTATTATTATTTTAAATGATAAAGTGAGCTGGTTAGCATTAGAGACCAAATCCTTGTGAGAGTCTCACTTTGCGAGCTCCAAAGAGGAGGTTTTGTCCCTTATTAAGGATAATCAAACAATTAAAAGAAAACGAATGATTAAGATCTCAGTTGCTCAAGAAATTTGCTTATAAATACTAAGAAGAAATAGTAAATGAAGATGCATGTATACATGAGCTTGCAGATAGAGGGGGAAACATCACGGCAGCGCTAAATGCCTAACCATTTTTTGTTATTTTTATATGGAATTATTACTCAATAAACATGCTATCGGTGGCATTTTGAAATCTTGCAAAACACTAAATTCAAAAAGTATCTTTGTTTACATGAAATCTAAAAACATCGTTTCAAAAACAATGACAGACGAGCTTAAAATAATTTTCTGATTCTGTGTTATGATAAATTAAAGCATACAGAGTTTGTTTGATGTAACAAATATTGCCTCAACATATTGTTAATTCATTCTCGATAACACCAAGAAATAACTTCTAAAAGTTTCAAAACACAACGGTATTTCAGCTTTACTCAAATGTACAACTGTCCACACTGTCTTTTGCAGATTCTAGGTCTAAATTATCCTAGCTAAAGCGAAAATAGTACTTCATATCTCCCTGCTTCATAGATGGAAAATAGCAGCAGAAGAAAAGGGGAAAGAAGTTCGAAGTCCACATGTATTTCAAATTTTCAACCAGGCGGCCATTTCAATTGCCGGCCACCCAGAACATGCAAATGGAGATGATAAACAGATTGGCCTGGAGAAAGAGAATTAGAGCATCGACACAATTATGTCAAATGGATCAATGCAATGAACTAACAAAAATCAGTATGGAAAATATATGGATTAGGATGAAAGCTTACAAGCTCCAGGACCATTGTTGATTACTACTCGAAATCCATCCAGGATACCTTCTTTTTCAGCAACTATTTTTGACGCACACAGAAGATGGCCCAAAATATCCCCATGCCTTGCTTCAGCCTGACAATGAAACGAAGAAAGCATGAAATCACACAATAACCATTTCATATTGAAATGAATGGAGAGCTTTAGAGCAACAAGAAAGAAATGATGAAATCTCACATAAAAATCATTTACATTTGAACTGGAGAATGCTCAATTCTAAAGTATATACATGCATTCATACAAATAGGTACTCAGTTACATGTACATTTACAGGCCCCAATATAATTTAATAATGGGCCACTATGGATGCCACATGCAACAAACTTAACACTAGTTTGACTTTCAATATCAAGTGTGTGACATCCATATCATTGTTTAGGTGTGTTACTGATCTGACGGTCTTGTTTTACCAATTAAGTTCTCCAAAATGATATTGAATGCTATCAATTGAACATTTCCTCCAACATCATCATCTCATATTGTTGAAAAATTCATGAAAGGACGTAAAAGGTTTTTATGAGTTCAAGTGACATTAAATATGTATTTGCAAAGGGATGTCATTATGCAGCAAAACAACCATAGGAACTGGGTAAACCACAATTTCCACAATGGATTGGAATGCACTGATTATATATTTGTACATATATTGTTTTTTGCGATACCGGTTAAAATGTTGTTATGCTAACAGAATTTTTGACCATATACAGTAATAATATGAGAATATTTTGACCATTATAATAATCTTAGTTTGGATGAAAGGGGAACAAAATAAGTAAATGAATGATCAAATAATTGCAGACTTCTTTTAATCCTGAGAAATAATAGACATAAAAGAAAAGGCTAAACCTAACCTTTGCAAGCGTTGTCAATCCATCTCTGAACTTTGGAATGATTAAAACATGAACAGGAGCCTGCGGATTAATGTCCCTAAATGCTAGGACCTTCTCATCCTCATATACAATGGATGAGAGGATTTCCTTTGCTATGATCTTGTCAAATCTGAAAGGGTCGAGGGGGTAAAACAGAAGGGGAATAATGATTAGGAGAAATAGTGACTAAAAAACTACTACTCCCATGGATAAACAAAGCATGTAGCCCTTAATCAGTTCCAATAATTGCTAGTTTCAAAATCCAACTAAGCATCCCAAAAAAAGGGGGCCAAAAAAAAAAAAAGACAGAATCAGGGACCTCCTTCGACGTTTTATGAAATTTATCTCCCAAAGCAAAGGGGTCAGCCACAGCCAGTGCTTAGGCTAAACATGTAAATAGAAATGAGATCAAACCATGGTTTTTCATGTACATGGTTGGAGCTTCACTACGGGCGTTCAGTGCAGCTGCTTTGGCAGCAGCCTCTTCATCGTTTGTAACACTAACTCGAGACAGAGATCTGAACAAATTTCAAGTTAAAACGTAAAAAATAAGAACTGTAAAAGACAGAAATGAAGCTACAGATATAGCCAATGAATTGAAAACATAAAAAATTTCATCAGGTGTGCCTTTTTTTAGCAAGAAGATTAATCTACAAGAACAGTGCTATTAACATCTTCTTGGGCTTGGCCATAAATTTATATATATATATATATATCGATCGGAGTTTTAAAATTAAAAAAGAAAAAGAAAACAAGAAAGAAATTTTGTACCTACGAGAGTGAAGAGGAAGGAGAAAGTTAATAGAGTTGTAATTAGTTGAGTGTTGCAGTGGAGCTCTCACATTTGCTGCAAAAGCTCGAACATTTGCATTATAATTTCTGTTGAATCAAAAATACCCAATTCAATTTTAACCAATAATAAAAATAATAATAATGCAAAAAAAATCAATAAATAGATAGATATGATGATACACAGAGAGAGAGATCACCGAAGTAGAGAGAAGGAGGTCGCTGCTAATGTGGTTGATACCATTTTCTCTCAATGACAGTTTGGTGGTCTGTGCAGAGTCAGTAGTTTCTCCTTTTGATATATGCCCGCCAGCCAAATATCTATTTATTTTTCTATCAATAATATTAATAATGTTATTTTTATTATTATTTTTTTAATTAAATTTTGGGCGGTTGTGATGAATAAAGAAGGAGGCGTTATATTTGATGGTCCTGATCGCGTCCAATCATCATCACATTCTCCTTTTTCGACTCTTTATCATATCTATCTACGAAAAGAGAAACGACAGGTGATGAGAAATTAAAAAAGTTTGACAAAAAAAAATGGCAAATTTTGTGGTACAATTGCCAAAGACAAACAGCTTCAACTTGAAGCGGTTCTGCGTTTCTGCTTCTTCAAATGGGAATCCTCCGGGTAGCTCTGAAAGCAGGGGCAGTGGGCCAGTGATACTGGAACTTCCGCTTGATAAAATCAGGAGGCCATTGATGAGAACCAGAGCTAATGATCAAAACAAAGTCAAGGAACTCATGGACAGCATTCAACAAATTGGCCTTCAAGTACCCGTAAGAACGAATCCCTCCCCCCCCCCCCCCTCCTTTTGGTAAATTTAATTATTTTGGTCGAAATATTCAGCTTAGCTAAGTGCTGTCTACCGATGATAATTTAATTATAAGTTTATTTTAACTTATATAGCTGAAGTAACGACATTTCCGTTTTGATGATTTTAGAATAATAAGAAATCTAGAATATGTTCAGAGCATGCATATAATATTGTGTTAACTTGCAACGAGTACTCCGATGTCAAGAGACCATAACCGAATAAAATAAAACGAGATTGATTTGAAATTGATTGAGATTTGAGGCAGAATGAGATGTTGGGTATTGATCCGACACCATTACCATGCACCCAAAAACTCAAGTTATTAAGCAAAATCCCTATGTTAGTAATAAAGACAATTCGGCATAGAGTATGTAGTAGATAGAAATGTTAGGCATTTTAGCGGCATTAGTAGGGCCAACACCAACACCAAAAATTAACCTCTACCAGTGCCACCGTATCTTCGGGCACCACCATCATTGTTACTGCAAATGCCAGTAGTTCATCGCTTGGTTAAACTCTGTTATTTGACTCTTTCCTTTCCCTTTCCTTTGCTTGTTTATGTCGACTTGTTATATAAAAATTGATGCAGATTGATGTCATCGAGGTTGATGGAAATTACTACGGTATGTGCTCATTTAGACTTTCTGCTTATGGTCTTTCTAGTTAGTAGTTACTTCTTGTGTCTTCTTTTCAACTTTTGGGTTCTTGTGAGTGTTGTCACCAAAGGACAAAGGGAAAGAGGTAAAAGAAGCACAAGAACTCCTCCAGAGACTAAATACAGCTAATATCATAATCTTTCATGTTTTCTCCAAGGATGGTGATCGTTGATTGTTCCTTCCTTTTTTTTTTTCCCCTCTTAGGTTTTTCTGGGTGTCACCGGTATGAGGCTCACCAGCGCCTTGGGCTTCCAACAATCCGTTGTAAAGTTCGTCGTGGAACAAAAGAAACTTTGAGGTATGCTTTGCTCAGAAATGTCTATACTCCTCTAGTATATACCTGTAATATCAGTTGATGTTCATCTTGCAGGCATCACCTACGCTAAGTTTCAGCAAGTTCCTTTTCAAAGTGAACTTGCAGCTTCACCAACTACCAGCTACTGTATTTGATCTTATTACAAAGGATTGGACTAACCTACATATATTTGTAAAGGCTGTAGTAATATATATAAAGAAACTTGCTCAGATGTATAGATCTATTAATGATGACATGTGCTATTACTTTGCGAGTATCAAATAAAAATCAACTATTGTTGTTGGTGATCTACAGATTTCTATTCTTATCCATCCACCTATGTACGACCTGGGGATTCACTACCATACAGATCATGCTTCAAATTTTGCTGTTAGAAGTTTACAATTTGTGCTGGATATTCCAATTGTGTTGGACATTTCAGGTTTAAGTTCTCAATTGCGTTAGTTTTCAAGTTAAATTTCAACTTCCAGTTTCAAGTTTTGTGCAAGAAACTTTAGGTTGTGTCCAGAGTTTTCGTCCTTACAAAATCTGTATATTACCCTGTGGACGGATCACTTGTCTTGTGACGGATACGGTCGTCCGTTTCAAAAAAATGCCACCGCATCTTCAAATCATTTCTGTTTGAGAAACTCGATGAAATGTGGAAAATAAAGATGGTCTGCTTTTATGCATGAATCGTTCCCACTTCCCAGTTCAATTTTTCTCTTTATTTTAGCCGTTATTTGTACGTACACCACAAGTTCGTTTTCTCCTACTAGAGAGAAAATTTTCCAGTTTCCAGAAGTGTGTGCCTCGCCAAAATTTCCTCGATGCCAGCCATTGCCATAACAGACATTGAGGAAATTTAGCTCAAACTTTCATATGCTTTTAACGAGCTTTGATTTCATATGCTTAACTTGGGCATAATTACTGATGAACAGCCTCAATATAAACGAGATAATTGACATTAACTTACAGGATCGTAGCTGTTACAAATGGAGGGTGTGAAGTACACATCTAAATACATTTAGCCAAAATTTGGATGCCCAGCCAGCATTGTTCTACTTGTATGATATAGGGCCAGACCTTGACACTGCAAACCTAGGCAGTGGACTGGGACCCATGTTCCCTGACGTCGAACCTTCGACGTACTTAACTTTCCGGCTTGAACTGTAATCCAGTGGCCCAGAACGGCGAACATTCCTATGTTTACTGTCACTCTTCAGATTTCCACTCTCAGTTTCATAGACGTGTTCCTGACTAAGGGATGATGATCCTCTAAAGTAACCCGAATCGTAGGCACTATTCTGAGGAGTTGAATCTCCACGGGGCTGTCTCGATACGGGAGATGCATGTGTTAATGATATGGCAGGTGAATGGTGGGGCGATGCACTTAATAATGCAAGTGGGATTGACGGGGAATTTGAATAGTATTGACTGTATATTGAACGGAGAATGGCATAGGGAACATAGGGTTCAAGAGAAGTTCTTGGAAGGAATGATGATATCTCAGAGAGTTGGTCCAGAAATATAAGCTTGGCGACAAGGTGAGATCTGCAAAATACAGAGATTCATCAACAGTGTCCATAGATTTCAGGTAAATTTGTTGAAAAGGACTTGAAAAAAACTCAGAATGAGGAAATCATGCATGCCTGCCACACACAAAACTCACACAAAATTAGATATGAACATAAATGCATGTCCGCATATCATAGCCATCTTACCTTGTAGCTTCATTCCACGAATCTAGAACTACTCCGGCAGCAAATTTGACAAAGACCTGCATTGCAGATTTAATGCTGGCTTCTGCAGAAACACGGCTTTGTATTTCAGAATCCAAAGTCTCACTGTCATGGCTATTTGAAAAAGACTGCCTCTGTTGATGTTCACGTTGCAATTTAACATATTCACGTCCTGCAATTACAGCACTAATGCATCTGCCAGAGCATTTCCATCGTGGAACAAAAAAGGATTTATTAATTTTTGAGAACTAATGATTTCCTTCATAGTGGATGCGAAAACCATAGATGCTCAATGACAAGAAGCATGATAAAGAGTTGTAGATCATCAGAAACAATAAAATGTGCTAATATATGGTGCTGCTATTTCACACGTAAAACCCAAATGAAAATATCTGACTAAGAATATGAAATCATTATTCAGTGCGTTAAAAACCAATCAAACTGACAATTGGATGTAATGGCTGGTCAACAGTCAAGGGGCTTGGATAATTAGCATTCAGGCACTATAGTTTATTGATTTTCGAGTACATGTTGGAAAAAATAAAACCTCACCTTGCCAAGCAATGGATATTGTTGTTGAAGCCCCCAGTCTCAACATTGAAGCCAGTAGTGTTCCAAATGTTGGACGTTATGAAGATTGCAAATAGGTAAGGCAACAAGCTCCATGAATCATCATTTGCACCTCCAACCTCTTCCAAAATTGATCTTACCCACTCAGAATCATGATCGACAACCACACCAACACTGTTAGCCACCCCTTTCATCCTCCTGATTTCCTTCTTTTCAGGTATTCCTTGAGGTATATGCTTAACTACCCCGGCTAGTAACGAGTGTATTAACGGGGCACCTTCTTCAAGAATGGCTCCAGCTGCTTCAGCAAGAAGGTTATCAAAAGCCAATGCCTGCCCTGCTTCAATACAGAATCCAATTAACGTGTCCAAATCCACAATCTGCTTCAAACATGCCTCTCTTTCTATTCTGTCACCTGAATGCATGCTGCCAGCAATTGCCTCTAATACCTCACGGTTTGACCGTAATGATGTGTCAATGCAATTCAAGAGAGCGGCTGTGTGATCTTTCATCATTCTGTCCAGTCTGTCCACTCCGTAGCAACCAAAGAGACGAACAAAGGCCTGCAGCTCTCTTAGATCTGTGACCGACTCAGCAAAATATCCACCAACAGGCCTAGTGCTTTTGAAGCATTTATGGATAGGTGTAAACAGGATTCCAGCACCAGATATATCCTTGACAATATTTTCCATGTACCAGTTACACACAACTTCAGTGGCTGTTCCAGCTAGTTGCTCTGCTGGCTTATCAAACAAATGCAGAGATGTAACTGGGCCTGTGAATGCCTCTGAGAGTAAAACTTCTCGAATACCCTGTGTTAGGTCCATGCTAATATGTTGCTCTGCCAGGTGGACAATGCTCATATGTCTGCGAATCATTGACTCAAGGGTAGAGGGCCTTTGAAGATCATTATCAGTTTTCAGTGCAGCAAGCAATCTCCTCTTGAAATTTCCAAGGATGCATTCCCTCATATACTAGCAGAATATTATAATGAATAATGACAATGATGTGATCAGATTTCATACACCATGGTATGCACAAATGAAAAATCATTTGGAAATAAAGATACATGAACATTGGACTAGCATATTCAATTTGGTCATTTCAGGACCTCCAAGACAGAATT
Organism: Citrus x clementina; assembly: GCF_000493195.1. NCBI lineage: Eukaryota > Viridiplantae > Streptophyta > Magnoliopsida > Sapindales > Rutaceae > Citrus > Citrus x clementina. The sequence continues at coordinate 30,244,391 of NW_006262688.1, forward strand.
TATAAATAAATATCTGCTCAGGTAAAAGCCTGCTAATAACATAGGTCTCATTTTGAATTTCAATCCAATTCAAAAACTTGATAGCTAGAAGATACATATTATTTTTACCTTCGTTTTTTTTTTTTAATTTAATTATAGCTTGAAAGTATTACTCGCTTTAAAATTGCACTTTGAAAGCTTGCCACAAGTATGCACTATTATTTCTCTCGTCTTTTTTCTCCCCAAACAGATAATGAAATAAAACAACTAACTTCAAACATATGTGATTCAAATACTTGGTTATTTCTGTATGTACTAATGTAAAATTAGCATAATCGAAGCATGCCTAAGGGACAATGTAAAATAACAGAGAAAATAAAAAAACAGTAGAATCAGACTCTTGATATAACTTGCCATTATGATGTTCAAGATGAACCTGCTGATGTAACTTGACATGATTATCATAATGATCTGAATATTCACGGTGACCCAAAAAAAAAATAAAAAACTAGAGGACAATGAACTGACAAGAAACTCAAATCTCTCTTTAAGTGACTGGAAAAACGGCAGGCACTGTAAAGCTTATTAATGAGGTCTGAAAAAGAAAGAAGATTAAATTTGACAGAAGGTTAATTGACAAAAGAACTATATAATAAAAGAGAAGGGACAAATGAAAAAAAAAAAAAAACTGTGTATTAAAGAAAAGAGGTAAGCAAACCAGTCGGTATCATCATTATGCAAGCACAAAGAAAATGAAAAGCATAGAAGGTACGCGTACATCCAATTCTGCTACCACAAAAGGAAAAAGGATGGGTATGTGGAATAGAAACTCACCTCTCTCAGAACGAAGACGTGGTTAAGAGCACATATTGGTTCCATATCATTCAAAACTGAACATAGGTTGGTCAACCTTTGCATTGCAGCTTCTAACCTGCCAGAAACAAAATGGTTAAGAGGCCCTCAGCAAATTGCAGGTTCCTTCCAGAAGAAAAAAAGATTCCTTGCCTTGATCAAAAGTGCCTTACATTTTAATAGAATTATTATTTTCAGGATAGCTCTCATGACCAGGCAATGGAAAACCAGCTGCTACTTTTGGAGATTTTGCTGAAGGAACTGAAACTCTTGAAGCATTGTTCAGATAAAATGCAGCCTGCTCTGGGAGAAGCTGAGAATTTGCTCAGAATTAGTTTTGCGAAACATATTACAACCAAGGATTTTCTCATGCCATAACATAAATGAAGAAAATGAACCTGAATCTCCAGAGCACCAAATCCTCCTTCAGAATCTAGAATGTTGATCAACCCTTCCAGTCCTCCCATGATAGATTCAATAAGAGACTCAACATAAAGAACTGCATCTCGCCCAATTTTTGTTACCTGCAGGCAGTAACATAAAAAGTACAGTCTTAGTCATTCCATTCCTTTTTATTTACATGAGTTCAAAAATAGCTTTGTGTAACATGTTAATGATAGACAATAATCATTCCAGCAATTTATGCATTACGGGATAGACGAGCCAATGGCAGAGATTATGAAGAAAATAAAAAAGATATATATTATCACAATTTTCAGATTTCAAAATTTCAACTGTGGCTGAATTCATGTGTTATCCATATTTCACTATAATTCAAGGGAGAAAAAAAAAACATCTAATTCCGTTTCAGACTTGAATAGAAAACATGAGATCCATAAACAAAATACTTTTCAGGAAGGTAAGTCAATGACCATTTTCATCCTTTAAGCCTTCTGGAAACTAATAAAATCACACAATGCAACAAGACTTCTATTATCCAAATGCAGAGAATTATAAAGTCATTGAACCTAGATGCAAAATGAATTTCATTCACAAGAAGTGTCATTCAATATAACTAAAAGATTCAAATGTATGGCTATATAAAAAGCAGAAATCAGAAGGTATCTAAATGGAAATTAAAAATCAAAAGGATGAATGCTGAAAACTTTTTTTGTATTTTTGGTTGGAGGTTGCAAAATTTATAAAAGTGAAAACAAAAACAAGAAAAAGCATGCTGAGCAGTTTGGGCTTTATAAGATGCACATACTTGTTTTGCCTATCATGCTCTTGATTCTTCAATCTCATAAAGGTTTTTTCAATTGTAAGTAACACTTTAAGCATATTAACCATAGTTTGTCGCAGTAATGAAACATCAGTTCTGGGAGCATTGATCGATGGAATTTTTACCATCTATGACACAAGAGTTATATTCCTAAAACTGTATGGTTTTCAGTATGGAAAAGTACAACAATTTAAGGATGCCAGCAGGATTCAGCAGAGAGGAGGATTCTGTGAAGGCAGTTGGATTACCTCTTCAGGTACAATTGGAGAAGCACACTCAGGGAAACTACTAGCCACACCAAGCCATGCACAACAATGCTGAGGACGTCCTTCTGGTCCAAACATAGTGTTCCTAAAAACCTGTAACAAGAGTGAAGTCAAATCAAAATTACATTTCCAGTCTAATTGTTCCAAGTAAATCAGTATTTAAATTCTTAAGTAATAACATACTGCGGTAAGGTGCTGGTGGTAGAAATACAGCTTTTTGAGACTTCCATGCTTTGATAACTGAGACTCCAGTTCATCAACACATCTGTATTGAACGAAATTCAACACGTCGTTTAATACAGAGAGATACATTTCAGAAGACAATCTTTTCTTATTGCAAATTGAGTTTAGCAGCGAAGGTAATTCACTAATAAGGATGAAAACTCGATAAGAATCACAACAAAAATAGAAGTCCTGGAGAATACCTGGACCAATTGTACGCAGCATTTCCTTCTGATAGCAATCCCTCCTTTCCTGTAGAAACAGTAGCCTTCTCCAAATGTCTAATGTTTATAGATGACCGAGAAGATGTGACAATCATCAATATTGATAACCAATCCTTGCGGAAATCCTGATTGACAATCAGAAATTACCATCTATCAAGTAAAAGAATTGTAAAGAAACCCATTTCACCCAAAAACTATAATCATGGTAAAACAAAAATAACAATGGCAAAAAGAAATTATCAGTTCACAGTAGTTTAACTGAACATTTAAGATAACATTTAGAAAAGAAAACCTAGTAGTAGATAATGATGTGTTTCTATCACCGAATAAGATTATTAACTTAAGCCAACTAATAGAAAGCCACACAGCAGTATAATATATGTTCCAAAATAGTATAGATGGATTATACCCCGTAGCTTGATCATGGTACACAAGAATTAACAGAATAAACAAACACTGCATGTTAGTAAGTAAACAAAATTCCAAAGCCTTTCATTTCCAATATATACATTACCAGAAAGAATGACGTGCTAGAACCCATTTTAAAAAGATAAGCTCATTTTATATTGGATTCAGTGAAACAGGTTTCAAACAAGTGTACCGCATGCAGAGACAAAAGATGTACAAACAAATAGTGCAACCCAAATTTTATTCAAGTTTCAGCAAACAAAGGCGTCAATTATGTGATAAACAGAAATAAGTGAAACCACTAGCATTAAGATGCGAAAGCAAACAAGAGTACACAGGGACGCAAATGATCAACAAAAATACTTCCTCTAAGGTTCTCAATTAACAATTAAGAATCTCCAAAGGTATCTGAAAAATCAAGAAAGTTACGTATTGTTAATTTCATGTCACTGTGTAACCAACTAGCTAGAATATGATAAGACTTTAGCTTTGGAAAGCAACCAGCAACATTTTTCTGCTATGCAAGAGTGACTCAATAGTTATATCAAGAATAAGAAATATTCATAGAGGTGAATAATCATAGCTCAAAGAAAGTCATGTGGTTTTCAGAAGCCACTGTAAGTCCTTCATCCTGATCAAATAGAAAATGCCAAAATGGTTTGCAAAGATCTCTTACGGATAGATCGCATGTGATGGCAGATATGTTTTCACCCTGTGGTTTTGGTATGTTTTCAAGGTGCTGAACTATCCGTTGAAAAAGTCCTTTCAACGTTGCATCAAGATCAAGGGCCACCATTCCTGCAGTTCCCAACAAAAACCGGATTCTACCAGCACATGAAGAAAGATATGATAATGCATAACCTCGGATAGCTGCATTTCAAAACCAAAAGAAAAAAAAAGTTTCAAAATCTAGCTCATCGATACAACTGAGGAACCTTTCAGTGCACTTACAGACAAAAATGCAAAGCGTGTTGCAGCTCAATAATGTTCAACAACCACGAAGGCAGTACAGTTCCTCTCAAACAAAATAGTTAACAGGCATAACAAAGTGTCCTCCAAGCCTTCTTTCCCTATTCCTCCTAGACACCCCTCTCTTTTGAAAAAGGGAAAGAAGAATTGTGCACGTCACACAAGCTTTTTTCCTTTTCCCCAACAAACAAGAAAAACTAAATTAATGAAATACTTTTGTTATAAAAGTTACTGTTTTAGCCCTTACAAGATAGAAACTTTCTGTTAGGAGATACTTTCTTATTTATAAATTCTTAGCTGTTTTTGGGGCTAATGGACATCTTTTTTGCCTTTTGCAAAATTTTTATGTATTCAATCTACTTAATTTGTTTCTAAAATATCCTACCAAAAGCAAATATTACAAAATCAAGATTGCAAAATGCCAAGAATCAACAACTTGTTAACAAAAATGAATGAAACATCATTGTATTCGCCAGAAAACAAAGCCCACAACATAATGAAGAAAATGATCCTTATTTCATAAAATTCAAAATATATACCAAGGTCACCACCACAACCTTGCAATCAAGAACTAAATGATGAAAAGTCTCTATCCATTTCTAGAAAACAGCACGAACTAATCACCAAATTGCTTGCAAATGCAAAGAAATTATTTGCTATAATAGAATGTATTTTACTGCTTTTCACAAGTTCATATTCTTTCACTCAAGTTGTTCAAGGATTTCAAAGTCACAATTATGCATATAATGTACAAATGAAAATTATATTTGCCAAATGTGAAAAATTGGTCTATGAATCACTCGTGTAACCTGCAATATACTTGCGTACTAGGCAGCATAGGCGGTCCATTCCATCTAACAAGAACCCAATAGTTGGATCATTTGGATCCTGCAACCAAAATCAAATTAAGCACAGCACTGGCTGGTAGGGCTAATTACAGAGGAATTTCATGGTAAGAAACACCTGTAATACCAGGGAAAAATTAACTTACTATGTCCACTGCTACCGTTCGAGTAGTTTTGGATTTTGATGATGCAACTCCAACATGTTGAAAATACCAGATCACCTCATTTTGGGCCAGTGCCAAGGCAGAGAACACCATCTACAGAAAAACACCAAATTTTTAGAAAAGACATTTTTTCAAGGAGTATTACAGAATTGATTATGCTTGAACATGTGCAAATTTAATTTCTATTAAATTACAAATCCATTGAGAGGAAGAAATATTAAAAATCTATCAATTTTTTGCACTTCTTTCTCATTTTCTAATAAAAATTGAAATATGTTAAAAGCATAGCTACCATCAGTTTTGCAAAATCAACCTTTGTCCATAAGAATAAAACGTATAAGATCATATCAGGCATCTAAGTATTTATACATAAAGATTAAGAAAATGCAGGTAATTTTCGTTTTCATTTTTTCTTTCCTGGGTCAAAATAGCACAAATCAATAAGTCTAAAACAAATCCAACAACAGTATTACCTGAATGTTTGGAGCTAATAAACTTGGCTGATCAGTAAAAAAGAGCACCATTCTTCCAATTTCTTGCTTCAATAATATTCTCCTCTCCCGGTGTATCACGTAACACGATAAAATTGCTTGCTCATGAACCTCACTGCAATAATGAATCACTTGAACATCTCATACACAATGTTGATGTGTCTAGAAATATAAAGTACTCCATAGACCAGCTAAACAATGAACAAAGGGAACCAGACAATTCCCAACATCAGTGAGACTATCTAAAGATAGGATGCAAGCAGACAAGCAAATGCACCAAGTAAATTACTGACAACTCTAGATAGCCATAAAATTTTTGCCAGTCAAAGCACCACTTCAAAAGCATTCACATCAGAAGACAAATATTTTTCTGAAACCTTCCAAAACTTTCAGAATCTCCTAAAAAATTATCACTTTCAATGAAAGACGGGGATGAAGTTCCTTATAGGTGAAATTTAGAAGTAATTCTGCAATCCAGTTGCAATCAGTGAATACGTGTCAAACCATTGTCAGTTTATCTGACTCAGATATCAAGTCTATCCCCATATGATGCATGGAAATTTTTTCATTTTTCTTGTTATTATTATTTTTTAATAGGAAAGAAAGAAACTTGTATTAATAAGAAACACATGTACAAAAAGTGAAAAAGGTGTCCACAAAAAAGGACCCCTTAAGATCACAAAAAGATCTATACAATAGAATATTGATCAGATTTTATAATTAGTATAGGATGTATAAGACTATAAGATCTCACCCAAAAAAAAAAAAAAATCAAAACTCAAAAACACAGATTTAAGCCAACACCCTTTCCCATTTTTCTAGGATTCTTGTAAATTCCTCTTACACAAGCAGTTCCTTATAACACAGTAATTTATTATTTGATTTCACATAAGTGTTGCAAAGAGAAAGAAATTATAAAAAGAAGTTAGCTCATGTTTTAAAGCTTTGTTATACCTTATCATCTTCTCAACCTGCTTTGCCACACTATATTCCAAATCTGCTTCCTTCTGCTTAGTACGTCCAGATTTTGCCATCTTTTTCGATTCCAATATCCGTGGTAAAACATATAACTGATAATCCTCATGCAACAGTATATACTGTGTGTACAAAGTCGCTACAACAATAAGCTACCAGAAAAAAGAATTTCCATTTCAAGAACAGGCGATCATACTCACCTCATCTCTGAATAATGAAAGAACTAAATTTTCCTTCAGTACAACCTATAAGCCATGAAAAAGGATGAGTAAGTCAGAGAAAAAACCAGCACAGCAGAATCAGTGAAGTAGCATCACGTCTAAAAGAAAAGCTGGAACATCAAGAACTGATTTGCATGTAAATAGTGCTGAAATAAATAAAGAAGCAAACGTATACAATCCATTCAGGAGCTTTGCTAAGCATATACAATCCATTCAATAAGCAACTTGTTAAACAGTGCCGCATTCTAATATTTAGCTTAATTGAACTGAAGAAAAGAAATAATACAAAACCACTAGCAAGGCTTACTAAGTCACACCAATGTACGTGGGACGTATACTAATACAGATTGACATGGGCATCTAAAAATTAAAAAGAAAGAAATAAAAAAAAGCAGCATCCAATTCACTCTGTTTATATACATATGCAGCGTATGTGGTAGCCTATGTTATAGAGTTTTTGAAGATTTCATGTCAAACACCTTATTGCAATGCATTCACAACACTTTCGTCAAGCTCTCATATTGGTTATAAGAACACCAAGCAAAAATTTACATATTCAATGCCTTATAATTTTAATTTGAAGAAAATAGAGCAATCTCTCTCCCAGAATTCATTGTATGCACTTCATGTCAGTAATGTATCAAATTTCACAGGATTAGTAATCAGTAAATGCATATATCTTCATCCTGCCAGCACAGATTCAATTTGATCAGATACTTTATTGCATAACAAGAGAAGAAAATTTATTTTAAAAAAAATTGGGGGAATGTTACCAGAGCAATATCAATGCTAGTGACACGGAGCAGCTCATCAGGGCAAACAAGATAACCAAGTAACACCCACTCCCGATAAGAAGTGACATTCGCTAGATCTTGGGCTCTCTGCAAGGTGTGAATTCCCAAAGTGGTTAATAGTGAACAAGGTAAGTCAAGTAGAGAAACAGTAGCAAGCTGAAAACAAGAATGAATCTCAGAATCATCCTAAACAACAGCATGTACCATGGGATGAGCAGAATTAGTGAGTATGTCCGGATACCGAGGATGATATGGACTCAAAAATCCCTCATTTCTCAGCTTCCTTGTATCTGTAGATAAAAAAATAATAGGACCAACAGCCTCCAATACCTGGAAATAAAAAATAAAATTTCAATAATATTAAACACTTAAACATGAATACAAACGGAAGAATCATATAACTTTGAGGTCGTATGAGATACCATACTGGTCACAGTTAACTAACATAGCTCAAAAATACAGAGAGATGAGCAGTAAATCCGCTGAGCATAGCTCGAAAACAGAAACCAGAGGCAGAATATCAAAAAGATATTGAGGATGGTAATTTCAGGCACTAATCTATGTCATAACAACAGCACCGCAAGAAAAGGGATGCAAACTACCTCTCCGATACGTGGACTGACAAAATTTAGGTCTTCTTGTAACCCTTTCAATGGTGGATCATAAGAATCTATGAATTGAACCAACCTGAAAATTCAAGGATAGACATGCAAATAGGACATGAAATAAGCAAGAAGAATAATTATAAGGGAGAAAAAGAAAAACTAAAGCACAACTCAACCACGCTACCAGGTACTAGATCGAGTAACTGGATAGTGCAACTATGATTTATTTGCACTAAAAGGACCCATCTATGGTTCAAAAAAGAAAATATTATAAATAATACACAGCGTGGTCAACCATGATCGAAGCAAGTCTGGTTTGGCTACCAATATCAAGATAGACTCAAGTCTGGCTTACATCAAGCAGGCCTAGACCAAGGATAAAGGAGTCTATTCTAGAATCCATGGATGTCTCTGTAACACTTCAAGAAAAGACGACAGGTCAGTCAATCGAGGCTATTTTAAATCACAATTGGAAGCCACCTGAAGAGACCTTAGGTAACATCGGGTGAACTGGAATTGAGAAGAAGGAACCAAGAACAAGTGCATGAGTGCAAAGAGAGAGAAGTCCACGGAAATGTTGTGATTCCTAAATCTCAACAAAAAACTGTCAAATCATTTCTTTCCTGGGAGGACTAAAGCTTTCCTCTAAAGAAATTCTAAACAGTGATTGAACAGATAATGCCTTGTCAGGAAGTTGTTGAAATTATTCTACTGCTCGTGAGAAAAAATATAAGCTGTCACTTCCAAATAAAAGTAAATAAATAAATAAGCTTTTATAACAAATTTCAATTAATATAAGAGGTAGCAGGAGCATCAACATCATCTTTTCACAAAAAGATAAATTGAATCATTGATGTTTTCATGCATGCATACTGTAGGAATCAAGAAAAGAACAAACTTTAATTCATTCTTCACATATAGTTATTTTTCTTAGGAAGCAGAAAAAGATTATTTGAAACTGGAAAGTTGAGAATTGGCTTATTGAAGATCTCATTGATGGACAGAAAAACAAGAAAAAAAAAATTTATGTTGAGACGTCCTTTCTTTTAACTTAGCAAAGAACAACTATCGAGCTACTTAAAACATGTTTAATTTCAAGAATCAACTTCAAACTTCATCCGGTTTCCTAATGCAGCAGCAAAGTGGATAAAACCAGCTTTGACCAGCAAATTAACAAGAGAAACGAAACTTCAAGCATTTCAAGAAAATTCACAAATACTCAAGGACAGAAATACACAGTTCATGAAACTGAATTATGCTTATTTGCAAAATGGTATAGTCAAAAGGAAGGTAGCCAGGACAGATCCTAGCACATCAGGTAAAACAACAAATATTAAGACAGAAATTTGAAAAAAAAAGGACAATTCTTACCGATGATAATAATCAAAGTCTCGGTCATTTCTTGACATGGCATGCAAAAGGTTATACATTTGCAGCAGCATCTTCCTTGGCATCTGATATGAAAGCATCAATTGCATTGTAACAGAAAAACTCAAATACATATACATAAAACAGAAAAAAGTGATTACATAGAAATGAATAGTTTGGAGGGAAAAAAATTCCCATAACATTGACTGACTAAACATTTATGAAAGTTGACTTGCCTTCTCAGAGAAAAGGTTAACCCGGACGAAGGAGCAGAACAGATCCATAAACGCATGTAGTATAAGTGAGTTCTGATGGGGCTGCAAAATACTGTGCCAAGTCATCAGAGTTATAATGAAGAAATTCACGAATCATGTTACCCACATCTAAAGAACAAGAATGTACCATTGAACACTTTTACATGCATTGACACATATAAACATGGGTACAACAGAGATATTTATAAGAAAGTACTAGTAACATTTTCTTTATTTCTAAGATCGTGCTTTGACACCTTGTTTCGAGCAATATATCAAAACCCAAACCAATGTCCTTGTAACAACAACAAAAACAATATATATATATATATATATATATATATACATGCATGCGTGCTTATCCAAGAGAATCAATTTTGAACTCACCAACAAGGTAATAACCGTACTACTTAGATCCAATATAAGTCGCAGTGCTTGTTCCCGAAATGCCATCAAGTCAAGAAGCAGCTGATCCACACAGAAAAGATGTGATTTTACCAATAACCGAGTTGCAATGCAAAATATATAAATATATATATATTCATTAAAATAAAAATAAAAAGTCAGAATGTTTGCAATTTTTATGTCATTATCAAACATGAATATAAGTCTAATAAGCATTTTCATTGAACAAAGTTGAGGTAGCAGCCTAATAGCTTCCCAGTAATAAATTCTTGCTTGAGTCATCAAATCTAGCAATAATAGCGGGAAAACAACAAATTTGATACCTTCATCGATGGCTTTCAACATTTTTCCTTTTGATTGTCTTAGTGTTTATGCAAGAAATGCATAACATTTTCACAAAGAGGGTACATACCTGAACCCATGGTTCCAAGCTCTGCAGATGAACTTCTGCACTGTCATGCAAAGCATCCAAAGAAGGTTTATCAACCTGCATCAGTAATTATACAAATAGTAAAATTACCTAATCCTCTATTCATTAACCAACTAAAATAAAACCTGAAAATTTTAACACACACAGGTCCATCCTTACACGTTCAAGTTGCAACTTGCTAAAGTGCTCTGGAAACTTTTTTGATAACAGCAAACATATCCTCGGATGGTTTGGGAACACACCCGATTTCCAGAATGCTTCAGAAAACACATGACCCACTGGATCTGGGTAATCCAATATTTGATTTAATCTATACATCTTGGCCATTAGTCCATCAGCAACTTCAATAAGTTGAACAACCCACTGCATGTTCAAACCTTTATGGGACCCACCATAACCCTGGACCTTTCCATCAAAACTAGCATTTCTAGAGGACCTCGATGACACAGGGGAACTCATGTCAGGACCCAAGTACTCAGTCCATCTCGATGGACCCTCCCACTCCCTTGACCTTCCACCAGTAGGTGATGATGATGCATCTTGGGCAGAATAATGTTGCCACGATTTTGCCATGAACTAATGAATACACTCTTACTTTCTACAAATAGAAGTTGGAGTTGAGAGTCAAGAATCTACAACATGAAGGAGTTTAATCTCTACATGATTCCCCGCAATCACATCAAAAGTTCATTTAATTAATAGACTGACACAACCAAAATTTTCACCAGCACAATATAGGAAACAGAGAATCATTGACAACAGAACTTAAAATTAGAAAATAAATAAAATAAGACTGATTTTTTTTTCCTCTTCACTGCAGTTTGCCCTGCTGCTAAACATGGAAGAATCCTACATATGTTATCCTATCAAAATCTCCAGCTCTTTCGGTTAATTATGCAATATTATCCCAGAAAATTTATCATCACTGTATGCTAATGTGCTGTTCGGTGTCAAAATAAATAGAATAAAAATAGTTGAATATGAAATTGTGCGTCACATTTCCTTAGCATGAGTTCAGTTTTAATATCAAAGAACTTTAGAAGAACAACTCTCAGCATTACAGCTACCGACTATTTATATGAACTTAAAAAAAAAAAAACTACCACACAAAACAATAAAAATCTCATTACTAGCAGCATCAAGAACCCAGATTTATCAAAATTTAGCAATTCCACTCAAACTGACACTGAAAGTCGAACGCTACCAATATTTAAGAAACCAACGGTATTAAAAAACTCTAGGCTCTACTAAATACAGTCAAAATTTGATAATTTATTCTCTCTCTCTGGCCACATTTTATCGGAAACCAAACGGACGTCAATTAGTTGAAGAGAAAGTACCGTCACAATTCAGAGCTCGAAATTCAAAGCCAGACTGACTTTCAGTTTCTGCGAGAGCATCAGCTTCAGATCCGAGGCTCTGCAGCTTATAACGAAGAATCAGAAACTCTCTTTCACAGAGAGAAAGTCTAGAGATAGAGAGAGGGGAGGTTAGTTGGTTTGGTTTTTAGTAGCAGAGCTGGATTTTGAGCAAAACGGAAATGTTTTAATTTATTTTATTTTATTTAAATCGCTTGATTTTTCTTAATTCATTTTAATTAATTAATTAATTTAAGCGACTGGAATCAAAAAACTAGTTCGCACGACGTCGCATACGCGTATACAGTGGTCCATACACACGTACACATTGGGTGGAGACTCGTGATCGTATTAAGGTCATAGATTGTCTGTTTGTATCAAACGGGTGCCTAGCTCTTTCTAAATTACGGAAACACCCTTTGAAAGTACGATCCCGTGACGTATAAACCAGCGTATATTTGCATCATTTCAATTGGAATTACGAAACTATCTTATGCAAAATAATCAAACTACTAATTATTTTAATGATATGTTAATCAATAATGTTAGGATTTAGGAATCCTAACATTTATGCCCAATATTGTTTGCAAGTCATCTCTTTAACAATGAATTTCATAATTTATAAAATTATTTATTTATAGTCAAATAAATAAATGACACAAAATTTGAGAATTAAATTGGAACTCAAATATTAAGATGTCTAGTGCTACTCATATGTTAAAGTTATTTAAAAATATTAATGTACAAAGATATATATGAACATTGATAAGCAAATTGATATAATTGGTATTGCATTAGTGATATTGTTAGAATTAGATCAAATCTCATAACCATGACCATTGAATGGAATTTTCTTTAAATCAATTACTAACATTAGGATATTGTCACGAGTAAAACCCATGACTTATTTTGAATTTAAACAATTAAAACATTTTTATGTTTTTGGAAACCCTTAATAGATTGGTTGGTAAACATCCCCTTCACTCATGTGAGAAAAGGGTTCAAATTCTTAGCGTAATTATAGAAGATTTCTATCTCAAATATTTAGAGATATTATTCATTTTTGGGTCTATATATCCAAGCTACACTGTAACAAAACTATCTATACAAGATTTCCACAGAAAATTTTACTTGTAAATATCCATAAATTATAATATCATAAAAAACAACCATTGTGATGTTTCTAATTTGATATTTTAACTGATGAAAATTAGATTTTCGTGACTCTATTTTGCCAATATGAAATTATGAATGTAATAACTATTTACATTGAGATAGTTTTTTTTTTTTTTAGGCTTCTAGCATAAAAACCAATGGAATTGATTATAAGTTATATACGAATTGGAGGTGACACATAGCATTTTCAGGTTCCAAATGCTAATATTACAATTGTAATACTTCAAACGAAACGAAATAGAGGACATTATGGTTTTTCTCATCAGAATTGGAGTACAAAACCAAAATTGTTCTTTTATTTTATCAAGAAAAAATGTTACCCACCAACTCTTGTTATTAGCTTTAAATTTTATGGGACGAGCAAGCCCACCACAAATACCTAAACCACAATTGTGGTGGTTGAAATACTTGCGAATTTACAGAAGATTTCAAGATTCGTTGTATCTTTACAATCTCATTGCCTTTCAAGAGATGTGATGCAATGCTATTATCATATGATATTACATGTGATGCTTCCCTTTTAAGGGTTGATAAACTATTATGATAGTATCCACTGCTCGATACCATAATCATTAGTCAAGCCGTCGTAAAACTGTTCATACAACTTGAGCATGTACTAATATGTGATATTTATCGAAAATATATTATTTACTTTCTATAGCTTATTCATTAAAAAATTAATGGGTTCATTTCGTTGATTAGGGATTCAATCGAAATGCCGATATATAATTAACTAAAAAAAAAAAAAAGTGAAAGAGTGATTATAAGGAGAATAATGATGCTGGGTTAGCAGTGGAACACATGGTACCTAGGTGCAATAAGGAAGTTGACTTGTTCATATTTTATTAGTGGAGAGTTTCAAACGGTGCGTATATTAGAAGGGATTGTTTGGATTTGGATTGTGAGGTGGAAGACATACGTAACTTGGACATTAAGCCAGCATCATTGCACTTTATTTTATTTTATATTTTTCTACTGTTAATCAGTGTTGAGTATTTGCCAGAGTCTAGACTATTAATTATATTCTAAAATAAATGGAAACAATATTTGTTACTATTAATCTTGGTTAATAAAATCACGATTTTAATACTTAAAGAATGTCCGGGAAGTAGTTATGCGATGAAGACAATTATCAATACATTATGCAAACACTTTTTTCTTTAATTTTATTTTAAAATGTGAGGTTATCCTTGTAACTAACGCTCCTAATCTCATGTTTTGTTCTTATTGGTTTGAAGAATGCAACCCAAAAATAGAACAAATAAAAACATTTCCTTAAGCCAAGACGTTAGGCAGAATCAATTGAAAAGATAGTTTCTGTGGCCTGTGCTATAACTGGAAAATTGTCACACACACACTTATTTTCATTGATCATGGGGGGATTTTAATTACCATGAATCCTTTGATTCCACGTGACAAGTTTCAACCTTTTTTTTTTAAATCACATTTATTCGACGGAGTCTCCAGAGTACTTTTATTTACTTTCGAATGTGATTGCTGAATCATACATCTTTCTAATTTAATTTAATCATAACTATGAGGTAAATTTCTTCACCGTGTTAAAGACATGGGGAAGAGAAACAAGGCAAACTTCATCCAATATGACATTTCATACTTGGAAGAATCGAAAAGGAAACTGAATTTGTGATTAGCTTATCCACGGCTTTGAACTTGTAAAGCTTCTTCCACTTCATCATCGTTCCAGGCAAAAGCAAATTGAGTTCAGAAGCTCACTTACTGGTAAAAACCACGGCTCGCTCGACTTCATTGTGTCTGTATTGGCTACCGGCAGGTTTTCTGATTCATTTTATATTCTTCTTTCCTCAAGTATTTATCCCTGGAACTTGAGGAACAGCTGGCTTCGGCTGCTTTATTTTATCTGCCAATACAGCTTCAGTTGTCAAGACTACAGCGGCAATGGAGACTGCATTTTGAAGTGCACACCTTGCTACCCGACAAGGGTCAGCCACTCCAGCACTCAGGAGATCTTCATATCTTCCTGTCATTGCATTGTACCCAAATCGCCAATCAGAAGTTCGAGTCTTCTCCACAACTATTGTTCCATCAACCCCCGCATTAGTTGCAATAGATATGGCAGGTACAATGAGTGCCTACAAATAATCATCAACAAAATCTACTGTGTTAGAAAAGAATCGTCTAAAGAAAACCTGATACATTTTTCCCCCCTTTTCTCTGAGATTGGTACATATTTAATATTTCCAAAATTCTTCTGGAGATTGTTCACAGAGAGTCAAAGAGAGGCAAATGTCTGCTGAGAAATGTGAAAATAAATTAACAGCACACCTTCGCTACAATATCAGCACCAATCTGCTCATCTGGATCTTCCATTGAATTCTTTATAATTGGTATATGCTCTAATAGATGTACGTATGTGGCACCACCACCAGGAACTATCCCTTCATCCATGGCAGCAAAAGTTGCATTCTTTGCATCCTCAATTCTGAGTTTTCGATCTTCAAGTTCCACCTCAGTGTGTGCTCCTACCTATA
Source organism: Citrus x clementina (assembly GCF_000493195.1). Classification (NCBI taxonomy): domain Eukaryota; kingdom Viridiplantae; phylum Streptophyta; class Magnoliopsida; order Sapindales; family Rutaceae; genus Citrus; species Citrus x clementina. The sequence continues at coordinate 30,260,129 of NW_006262688.1, forward strand.
TTACATGGACATTGCTCAAAAAGATTAATAGACAGAAATAAGACACAAGGTTGTTCTCATACTTGTATATCTTTAGCAATATAGTAACTGAAATGGATTATTCACCAGGTTGTAAAGGAGAAATATCTTAGCAACCCCTAAAGAATTTAAATCAATTACACCATAAATAATCATTCCGGGTGGCAAGTCGATTGCAAGGATTTCAAACACGTGTTATTTCACATCATGTAGCAGACCTTAATTACAGCCACACCTCCAGAGAGTTTAGCAATTCTTTCTGAGAGCTTTCTTGACAAATATGCATTATCTGTTGCAGCTAGATCCTTCTTTATCTGCATAATTCTAGCCTGAATTTCAGCTTTAGTATAAGGGTCTGCAACTATGGTTGTTGAATTACTCTTTACGGTTACTTTTCGTGCAATGCCAAGCTGATCTGAGGTAGCACCTGCAAGGGTCAGACCCAATTCTCCTGAGAGAAAATCAGCACCTGATGATGTCAAAATGAAGCCAATTAGAAAACAAAGAAAAAGTTGTTAATCTCATGATCAGGAAATGCCACTCATATGACCATGAAATAGTACATCACAACTTGCATTTCAGATAAGCATTACACTCATAAGTGTCAGCAATTCTGAAGTCCTTTTAGAGTTGAAAATGCTCAGAATGAAAGTTGACACTAAGTTTCCTTGCATAACCAACACATGGGCCAGCCAACCACAACCCGAGCATTAAATATCTTACTGCATTGTGAACTCAATTACATTATTTACTAAATTCTACAGGAAAACCATACTAGGAAGTCATGGGTGCCTAACAGCTCCAAAATTTTGTAATCTAGCATAATGGGAATTTGATCATTACAAGATTTGCTTGTTATCAGAAATGCATCGCAAGTTTGAAAGGTATACATATGGCACCTTCAAGAGCATGTTATCTGACTGCTGATCCATCATTTAAGAAATTAAAAAAAAAAAAAAAAGCAAACTCAAAAATGAAAGTTTTAGGTAGAACATAATGTCTACTGTCACCTGTCATAAGGGCAATATCTTGCAATAAAGCTTTTTTTCCATCTCCAAATCCCGGACACTTGACAACAGCAACATTAAGCAGACCTCGAATTTTGTTCATCACTAGTGTTTCCAGTACTTGACTTGAAATATCCTCAGCAATAATTAGCAATGGGACACTCAATTGGGTGGTCTTTTCTAGTAAAGGAACTATTTCTTTCACAGTTGAAATTTTTTGATCAGTTATCAGCACTTTAGCATTGTCAAACTCCACAAGAGATTTTTCCTGGTTTGTAATGAACTGGGGCGATAAATAACCCTTGTCAATCTGTTAACAAGGAACACATGATGTAATTTTTAGAACATATGAGAAACAGAAAAAGAGGGGGCCGCAGTGGGGCGCAGGGGGCGCGCATGCATAATAGTAAGTTACTACGAGACAAAGCAATTTTTAGCAAATAACACAAATATTTCTATCATCTCAAGGTGCTGGAAGATCTTATCTGTTCAGACTGTTGGTTAAACTATCTCTTGTGTTAAGCAAGATGTTGAAAGAGTGATTCAAGGAGAAATAAAAATAACAGATTTTGCACTTCAAGTTAGCTCTAGTCCCGAGGATTTCTTTAGCAACTTGGACAACTTTTACCCAAGGTAAGAAAAACTAACAAAGTTAAAAAACTTTCAATACCAGAAGGATCTAAATCACCTTCATTCCTTCTTCAACTATAATTGAGGTTTCAAATGAAGAGGATGATTCAATAAGAATTACACCATCTGCGCCAATCTTGATGATAGCATCAGCAATCAAGTTACCAATGAACTCATCATTTCCAGCAGATATTGAAGCCACAGCTGCAAAAGATGAAAAATTTCATTAATTAGAGTTTAGATTCTTAATCAGAGACTATTTTTTAAGAAAATTTCAACAGGAGAAGAAACAACCTTTTATGTCATCCCTTCCTTTCACAGGAAAACTTTTCTGCTTCAGAACCTTGACTAATTCCTTCACAGTCTTAAGCATTCCTTTCTTCAAAGCAACAGGGTTAGCCCCAAAAGAAACTGACAACATCCCAGATTTGATCATTTCTCGAGCCAATATTACTGCAGTTGTGGTGCCATCACCAGCCAGATCATTCATTTTACTAGCAACCTGCAAGTAAAGCACTTGATATTCACACCTTAATGATTATGCAAGCCCTACATGCATTGACGCATAAGTAAAAACTTAGGAGAAAGAATTATCCAGCCACCATGAATAACCTCTTGCATCAGCATTGCTCCAGCATTTTCAATTGTATCTGAAAGCTCAATGGCCCGAGCAATTGTCACACCATCATTAATTACTTTTAGTTTGTCTGACTCAGAAAGAATAACATTCCGTCCTGCATGTTTTCAGTTAAAACAATCAACAAACCACAACAAGTAAACAGAACTGCCATAGAAAAGTTTGCACTCTTGCACAGGTAATAACAATTATTTTATTATTATTATTTTTAAATGAAAAGAATTCTTATGTAGAGAAACAACTAATGAGAAAATCATTCAGCTAACGCAACATCATTGGACTGAAATCCCGTATTTTCAAGCTTGGATTGCAAAATTTAGTATCTAGCACATGAATATAAATAACAAAACAGAGGCAAACATCCATCAAACAGTTTTCACCATTTTTTTTTCTCCGCATGGCCTCCACAGTACAATTTGAAAATTGAAGGTTTAAAAAGACCCGAAAACAAGTAATGTAAATGAAATTAGGGCCAGATAACCTTTAGGGCCTAAAGTGACAGAAACAGCATCAGCAAGCTTGTCAATCCCAGCTTGTAAGGCTTCTCTGCTTTCTTTGCCAAACAATATCTTCTTTGGTCCCGCCCTCACCACCGCCACCATTTTTCTGGACTGGTTTCTCCATAAGCATTTTCCACTTACCCTTTTGACTTTATTCCCACCAAAATTATTCTGCAACAAGTGACAATGGATACCCATGAACTCGCAGGTACTGTAAAGATGAATACACAAATGTAATTCATACGTACATACATACGCATGGAGAGAAACTTACAGTGAAGAGATATACTGGAGAGACGACTGAAGGTGAGGAGAAGGAAACGGACATTTGAATGTTTCTGGTTCTGAAAGGGTTTTGGGGATTTTCTCCCTCTCAAAATTTCCAAGGTTTTGCTGGGGTTTAGAAGTCAAAAACGAACAGTCATATTATTTGGAATCTCTCGTCAGGACCTATTTGATAGAAGTCAAAAACGAACCAGTCATATTATTTGTTTGGAGACACTCGCGTCTCGTTAGGACCTACTTGATACGAATTGAAATATTATATCCTTCTATGAGAAAAGCTAAAACAATTTATAGCCCGATGATATTATCCGAACAAAATGTATCGTGCAATATCCTTTTCCTTTTTTCGGTTAATTCTTACGGTCTTATTGCTCGGGTGGTTAGCTCAGTAGAATTAAAAGCATCTATTGAACGACTAAGCCTGTTCGGTACCGTTTCGCAGCCCTCATTTTCATTTTTGTTTTTAAAATTTAAGGTGGCGTTTGTTTTTTTGTCTGAAATTTGAATAAATCTGAATTAATCTGAATTTTGAATAGGTTTGAATGTCTGAATCTGAATAATATGTTTATTTTTTTATCTGAATCTCAGAAAATAAGTATTAAGTTATTTATTTTTTTAACTTAAAAAGTTAAAAATATGTACTTTTACATTTGTATCCTTATTAAATTTGAATGTCAAATAAATAATATATTAAATACCACAATATTTTAACATTTATAAGTAAAATTATATTCAAGTGAATACATAATTATTTTAAAATTTTAATATATAAAATACCATAAATTTCAAATTTTATCATATATAATATAAAAAAGAAAAAACACGGATATTTTTATGTGAGGTAAATATCTATGGGTAAGTTTTGGGATAGACATGAAAAATAAATTATAAAACATGGATATTTTTATATTAGCAAATAATTGACTTAATTCAGATTTCTCCATTAAGTAAAAAGTTAAAAAAATTAACTTATTTTATTAAGTCAAAATTATCTAAAAAATCTCATTAAGTTATAAAAACGAACACCTCTAATTAATTTAATTAATTAAATTAAGTTACTTTAAGTCATTAAGTTAAAAAACAAGCGCTACCTAAAAGTTGGAATTATTTTTTGAGTCTTTCCTAATATTTGAACTCAAATAACCAAATAAAAAACTACATGAAAACCACCGCTAAGGACAACTCAAGTAAATTGAATCAATATAGAAGAAAATAAAATATACTAATATTAATAATTAAAAGATTTTAAAATTATTCTATAACTGTCACGTCTTAAAAATAAATTGTAAAACATAAAAAACAAAATCTGACTGACAGTTATAAAATCCAAAACAAGTTATACACGTTTCCGCCATTCTGCAGAACGAACCACAAAATAAAATAAGAAACAATATTTCAACGCGTTTTCCAAAGCATAATTAAAATATAATTTTTCCTCTCATCTTCTTCCTTTCTCTCCCGTACCAAGTTACACTTGCTGCTGCTTTTTCCTTTTTTCTCCATATTATTTTAATTGAAACTCGTTGGAAAGAAACAAGTTGAAGATTTTATGAAAATGGGTGAGGAAGAAATTCATGTCTCTGGTAACAGACTAACAGTTGGGAGTCATGATTCGTGTGCTGTAAATATCGATGTTATCGGACTTGATTGGTTTGTTGTTGGTATTAATGGAGAAGCATTATTAGCCCCTTTTTTTCTTCTTTTTCGTAGCAATTTTAGTACAATTTATTCGGTAATGTTCTCACCATGATCTCAGACTCTGTAAGTTGATAATTTTTTAATCCAATAATTTGATAATTGTGATTTTTTTATTAAGCGTATATGTGTTTCCGGTAATACTTATATTAATGCTAAGGTTTGTCTTAATTAAAAGGGCAATTATCATTTTATTACTAAAGTTTTACTGATATATCATATCAGTACTAAGGTTTGCTGAAAAATGTATTTTATTATTAAAGTTTTGCGTCGTTATTAATTCACTACCATTCTGTTAAAAAAAATAATGTTTAATGAAAATTGAGTTAAAAGTCGATTTTACCCCCAAAAGTTTGATAGTAAAATAATAATTTCTCTAAAAATTCAATAGTAAAATGATAATTCTCCTAAAATTTTAATAGTAAAATGATAACTTATCTATCAAATTAGCAAGTAATTTCTCTTACAGTTGAAAATATCTTTGATGCCCTTATGACATCAATAAATTTTTAACGTTGTTAACGGAATGGTAGTGAATTGATAACCGTGTAAAATTTTGGTAGTAAAATATATTTTTCGGCAAACCTTAGTATTGTCATGATATGTTAGTAAAACTTAAGTAGTAAAATGATAATATCTCTAATTAAAATCTTATGTGTGTGTGTATAATGTAAAATTTGTTTAATAATTAAGAGAGATTAAATAATCAATTTTATTAATTTTTATAACTTTTAATTACAACTTTTACCTGTAAGTATGACTTAAATATTTTATAAAATTTGTTTTTAAAAATGATATCATCAAACACATATTTATTATTTTTATTCTTTTTAACTGTGTTTACCGAACATGTATTACAATTTTCAAATTTCAAATTTCAAATTTATGATTCAGAAAATGATAACAAACGCATATTTAAATTTAAAATACAACAACTATAAAATACTATTTTCATTTTTATTTTTATTTTAAGAAAACACTAATTCAAAAACAATACCAAACGGGAATACTCCTTCTACGGTTACCATTATTTTCAAATAAACGTTTTTAGTATTATAATAAGATTTTCAAATAAAGTCATTGCATGAATATGCTGCTATTTGAATGAAACTTTCAATCATGAAATCCTTATTACACAACAAGGTAAAACTGAAAATATACATCATTATTTCAATGCAAAAGAGTATATGCTTTTACCCATGGCTCGTCGTGGAACGACCATCATTTTATGTTAACTAGTAGTATTGGAGAATTTGAGGTTGAGCTTTTAAGCCCTCTTGAACACGAATGGAAGTGCAGGACCATCCAGGGCCAACAATCTCTTGCCATTCTCAATCAAAATGCCAGCAAATCCACACCTCAACCTGCAATTCGGACAAGCCATGGAAGGACACCATCCCAGGTTGTAGCTGGTTCCATTTCTGTCAATTCTGAAGAATCCTGGTACCCCACCAGTCACAATGAATCTCCTCCCGGTTTCAGGATCAGACTCGCCGACTCTCCAAGCTGTCGACTGAATACAAGTTGTAAATGCTGAGAATGTAACAATAAAGTCATGAGACTCTCTGACAATGTTTTCTTCGCCCACGAAAGGCGAAAACGTGACAGGAAATAAGCCTTCCGATCCTGAAGTTTCTTTCTGCCCAACGTACAAGGGGCAAGAGTCATTGCGGTCAACTAATGTTAAACCACCGCCGGTTGCATTGTCTTCCGGCAGTATGTAGTATTCCAGGCCCCGTTGGAGTGCTTGGCCGTTAGTGTCAAGCACTGGAGGACTCAAGTCATCAGATGGTTGAGCTTGAGTTATGGCCAAAACCAGACAGAAAAAGCTGAGACTTTTTACCAATCTTACCATTGCTGATTGCCTCATTCTCCCTATAAAGTATAAACAAATTTGTGATGGCAATAATATGCAGTTTTACGTACATATATATATATATAGGACATGGCAACGACAAGTAGTAGCATGTGAAAAGTCTTATTAATCTGATCCATTTAAGCATTACTTGTACCGTAGGGATGTAAAACAGTGGCGGCTGAATTTACTTGCTTGATGGTCCTATATATCAGCCGCGTTTGAAAGAAGAAAAGTTCTAAACACACAAAAAGTCAAAAGATTTACCCTGCACGAAAAAGTTATAAACGTACAAAAAGTCAAAGACTTACCATGCACTTCGGCATGGTAATTAATTTTTATTAGTTTAGAAATTTTTTTACCACTGCCATTTTGTTCCCATTAAATTCTTCGGCAACAATCACGTACAAATAAATAAACCCGACAATTAGAGGAAAGTGTTAAAGGTGAGGAGAATGAGAGACAACTGAGTGCTTTTAGTTGATGAGCACTTGGGATCTTCTACTTTAAATTCTTAAATGGTTAATTTTGATTATCAAAACACTTAATAAATTTCAAACCACCAAATGGTTACATCACTTCCACACCCCAAATTATTATTCTCAGTTTAGATAGAAAAATTCCACCAAACTCAATTGCCCTGAAGACAGTAAATGGAGACATAGAAGTACATAGTTCGATAAAAAACATCCAGAAAGAAAACGTGCACTTTTGGATTCCTTGATAGAGAATGGTTTCTCCGTGCATGACATAGGTAATTCCGGAAGGGTGCTGAGAATTCCTACACGGCCAGAGGTTCACTCAGTGTTTTGAATCTTCTTCTTCACAGAACTTGGTGTATTGATCAGCATCCATCAACTTCTTCAATTCACCAGCACTGTCCATCTCCACTTTTATAATCCATCCATCCTTGTATGGGCTTGAGTTGACCTAGTTCATCAAATGAAACAAATATAACCATAAAGCAAACAGATAAGGGGAAAAAACCACTCCCACGGTATGTTTCTTTTAGATAAGCCAAACTTCAGTATCTGAACAAGGGGAAATTGGGATGTTAAGGCATCTTTGCACGAAAAATATCTCATTAGCAATGATATTAATAGCAAGAAAATAGCAACAACTGAAGCAAAAAGTATGAATTATAAAGGGCAGGTCACATAGCAGGTGGAGAAAAATGAAGCTAATTAGAGATGAGATCATTCTCAAATGAAGAGAAAACAGTAAGACATTGTAGTTGAATTCCGTTTTAATTAGTGCTAGGAAATTAAAGAAAGAAGCATAAATGAAGGCGGTGAAATCTATTATACAGAAGACGAAATTGGTTTTGGTTTAATCAAGATGAGAAAGATGCTATCATAAAATCACTAAATTCAATGGAAATGACAAGTCAACCGAAAACAAATGCACACATTTATGCAAAAGACCATAAATGCCAAACATACTCAAGCCAGTAAAATCCAACTTCACAATAAATCCAGATGATTTCCAAATGAATCTCAAATGAACTCTATGGCACTGGGTAACAACAAACTCACCAAAGCAGGTGAACTGCTGAGCTCTTCATTAACTTCAACCACTTTCCCAGAAACAGGAGAATTAACATCACTAGTAGCCTTGACACTTTCAACTGCACCAAAGCTGGCACCTTGCTTTACTGTAACCCCTACCTCTGGTAATTCAACATACACAACATCGCCTAAATGATCTTGAGCATGGTCAGTTATACCAATGGTTGCAGAGTTACCATCAACCTTAACCCATTCATGAGAGTCAGCATACTTTAGATCCTTTATAACTGCAGAAAGATTGGAAAAGCATAAGTTAAAGCAAAAGAAATAATAACTGCAGCTGACATAAAAATTAAAACAATGGAGTATCTAAAATATTATCAGTATATATATTAGTTTACAAGATAACATTATCAATAATCCAAGAATACAGAAACCAATGTCTAAAGCAGTAAAAGCATGATTAGATGTAACTAAATTTTTAACCTTTTTTCAGAAAGTAATCATTTCTTAGTAATTTTGCTGGTATGGAACAACATTCAAAAACTTTTGGATTTTCACAGAGAACCTCAGATCTTAACTCTAGCAATGCAAAAATTTCTGACGTATTAATCTCCTTAAACACAGAAAATTTAAGGGATATGATGTGTAGCCAACAACAAAGGGCGTACAACAAAGCCACCAGCATTGGTTCTTCCAATTGCTAATCCATAATCTTAAGTTTCCAGTATGCCAATGCATTCCTATGAATAACCTCATCTTGCTATGCCCATGCTGTGGTCATCAGATGTCAAAGCCTTCTAAAACTTGGGGCCAGTTAGAGGAACTACTCTTTCCATCCTTTTCATTTGAACTTATTAACAAATCAAGAAAGACAGAAAAACACATATAAAATAGGCACACTAAAGCACGTGCATAAATGCACCACTACATATATACACTTTTTGTTTCATTACATTTCCATTTCCTGTCCCAGATTTCTTTTTCAAATGTAATGAAGCAGTAAAGAAAATTCAATTAGAACACTATTTATGCAACTGCTCCCATCCTCCCCTTTTCTCAAGGATAGAAGAGAAAAAAATTATTCCAAAATGTGAAAAACATCTGTGATCTGCAAGGCCATGTCAAACTTTTGCCAAGATAGCCATTATTTCCAATATCACCAGGCCATCTGCAGTGCCAACAATGCCACAATGACTTGACCGCCTTCCTATCACCATCATCTCCCCAGCAACCAGTTCAACAACAACACCATTACAGCCAATCATTGCAGCCTAGCTTGCCGCTTGTCAGTAAACATGTTTATGTCCACAAATACAGGCTCCTTTCCTATTTTAAAAATAGAAAATTGGCAAGCCGACCAAACTCTGCCCAGCCTGGCATTCATCTTTTTAAGATATCAGGGACTTACATAGACGAATCTTAATAAATAGGCAAAATAATCAAGAACCTGATCCCGAATATCAATACTCGGAGAGAACCAAAGCTTACATGGACTGACTTTCTTTAAAGCCCCTTTACACCAGTGACAATAATAAATAGCACCCAGTTACAAAAATCAAATCTTTAACGGAACACAATCACAGATCAAGTATTTCAACAAACAAATAAATAAGATCCACATGCATATCTATTTTTAACAAATTCACATTTTTATGATCACTGCATACACATTAAAACAAGTATAAACATCGACATAGACAGCAAAAATAGCAGTTGCTGAAGGTTGATTTACCAGAAGAAAATCCTCTGTGGAAGACAGAGATCCTGAGGTAAGAAGCAGCCCTTGAAGCCCACAACAACCTTGAAGCCATGTCTTTTGTTTCTCACTTCACTTTCGGAACGCACTTCAAAAGCTAGTACAAACAAATTGTGTTCCCTTTTATAGACGAATATAAAGTTTTCGAATTCGAGGGCTTCAGGGTTGGTAGGTGGGTGGATGCTTGTTTTGTAGTTTGTACTACATTTATTTATTATTATTATTATTATTATTATTTACGCACTACAATTAGAACCATATTTACAATCATAATAGGAACTGAACCATATATAACGTTAAATTTATTAAACATATAGATGGGACTATTTCATACTCATTTAATAATTTTAATAATTTTATTTTTATTCTACACTCTTGTAAATACCAAAATAATCCTAATTAAATTATATGCAATAAATATTTTATTTTTCCCTCCACAGCCGTAAAATTATTTTTTTGATACTAACCATAAAATTATTTACTGCACCTAAATAACTTTCTTCTCCTCCTCCTTTTCTTCTTTGTCTTCTTAATCTTTATTTACTCTTCACATTCATAAAATTATTCAAAACACTTTGCATGTGAAGATTGTCAAAATATTGCATAGAGATTTAGATTTTTTAATTGTTATTTTTTTCTCCCAATATGAAGAGTAACAAAACAAATGGTAAATGTGAGTGGATTAAATAGGGCATTAGAACTTAATTTGGTGTGATTTCTTATAAGAAAAAACTCAATTATTTACTTGTCGCATGGTAAAAGCCGTCAATACGTAGATGAGCTATTTGATTATTTACTTACCTAATCTCAATGATAGGTCATCAAAATATCTTTAACAATTAGTTGCCAAGAAATTTTATCTAGCATTAATTATTATAACTATTATTATTTTGAAAGAATAAAAATGGTCACACATGCATTGTTGTGCTCAAAATCTTTTAAAATATCGATTTACTCATTATTCAAAGTATTGGTGAAGATGTTAAACAAAAATTAGAGTTTTACATAAAGATATTTGTAACTTTAATAGGTGTGTGAAATGAATATTCAAATTAATTATATTATATTGGCTCATAAAAACGTGTCTTTAATATTAATTCACCTTATGGATACTTTTGTAATGGATAATTTTATTAAAATATATTTAAAATAATTTTTAAAGCCCTAAACATATTAAAACTTATTTAGAGAAGATAATTATTGTTAAGAGTCCTAGATTGTAAAAATACTATAAATGAATTGTGAATTTGATCATATCATATCCTATTGATATCATCACCGTAGTATTGTTATTTGTTTTTGAAAAACATTTTAACAGTGTGATTTGATAATTACGCTTACACGTTAGTAAATGAAAACAATAATATTATCTTTTTTTAAAAGAAAATGAAGATAATAACTTATATATTTAGAAGTTTTTGAATTTATGCAAAGTAATTATTGAAAAATGACAGCAACATTAATCTTTTATATGGAATTATCAATATAAATTTTAATGACGTGGTCCATGCAAAGTATGAGATAAAATCTTGGAATGAATTCATAATTTTGCCCCTCTACAATTTGTAGAAAAAAGGTGAAAAAATAACAAAACTACTGAAGAGGTTTTAAAATAAATTAAGACAAAATTTTGAGGACCTAAATGGTATTATGCTACATACATATAATCATATATTGAAATCCTTTCAATAGACTACATATCTTGAAATTAGAAACGGTGGTGGGTCAATGCGTCAACAAACCCACCGAACAACAAAGTTGGTGTGCTGACTCGTGTTTGGGAATCCCAATAAGGTGACCGGCAGCACAATGGAATCTCTATGAGTAGACTTGGCAAAACCCCGGGTCCGGTCCGGGTTTGGTGCAACCCGGGACCGGACCGGATGCCAAAAATTGAAACCCGGACCCGGACAAAATCCGGTATTTGCATGGCCGGTCCGGGCTTGAGCCCGGCGTGTCCCGGGTCCGGGTTTTGTCTTCCGGGCTTCTAAGCCCGCAAACAATTATTTCAAAAAAAAAATTCTTTCCTTTTTAATGATACCATTTGCAAATCTTGCCATGATGTCTGGTTTTGCTTTGTTGCCAAATCAAATCAAGCTGGGCAGAGAGGTTCACACAGCCAACAGAAGCAAAATCATACAAATAACCAGTTGCAATATAACATTATAACTTGTCTTTCAATGAGCCCTGTTTCAATGAGCCCAGAACTTGAAGCAGGGTAAGTTGCTGCAAATTCTGCTACTTGGTCAATATTTGATAACAGTAATGTGAACAATCCTCAAGAGACCTAAAAAGCAAGAATACCGATACAAATGTGCTTACCCTAAAGTAAAGAACGAGACTAACATTAAAAAAGGAAACATCCTGTGGAGATAGACTATCAGCTGTTGCTGCAATATTACACCAGTAATGGCAGCAATTTGTTCCTTTAATGCAAGAATTGGAACCCACAAGATGCATACATATTCTATGAGACAGACTATCGGCTATAGTAGATAAGGGTAAAGTATATATGAAAACAATGGCATCGACAAACTTGCAAGTGATGCCGCGTACCAACTATTCAAATGAAAGAAAAATACATACACAACTCATATACATTCAATAATTAAGCTGTAAACAACTCACAAAATTACAAACGACTGCGCTGCAGGCAAGACGGCGCCGGAGGGGGCTGCACTGCGCTGCTGCCGCTGCACGAACGACTCCCTTCACAGCCGCAACTGAGCAAAACCGAGTCAGCAAATGCAAACGAGAAGAGATGATGCCGACTGCCGAGTGCTGAGGGGCGACGGTGACGGACTGACGGTGGGTGCTAGCCGACGGTGACGGTGGCAGCGTCGCTGCTTATGCCTTTGGGTTTGGGTGTTTTGCGATATGGGGAATTAGGGATTTTCGGATTTGGGTTTGGGTATTTGGTTTTAGTTTTTTTTTTTTTTAATTGGGAAAACGGGTCCCGGTCCGGGTTTCAGGTTTTTGGTACTGAACCCGGACCGTGCCCGGATATGTCCGGGTTTTAATTTCTGAAACCCGGATCCGCTTTTTCTATATATGCGGTCCGGGTTTTGCCCGGACCGGATTGGCCGAGTCCGGGCCGGATCCGGTCCGGGCGGGTTTTTTTGACACCCCTATCTATGAGGCCACAATGCCTTTGAGACACATGGAATATACAAACATACATTCATCGTATCAGTTCTGTGTTTTCTGTGTTCTAATGGAGTCTCTCTGAGATCCCATTAGATCGCGCCCCCCCCCCCCCCCTCTCTAAATATATATGTATATTCACTCAAATGTGAGGTATCAGTTTTTAAATGTGAACACGTTATTAATAAAGTTAATATTTAATTTATTATGAGTTTTAATATTATGTCTACACTGATTGTATTAAATTACATGACTTAATAACTTATTTATATTAAAAAAAAAGTGTACGTATAGAATAAGAGATAATATTTATATATATATGAATTCATTTACATTTTTCAATAAATATATAATGTTGATACGGTTATACAAATTTCTTTGTGTAAAATCGGTTATGTTATGTATATATAAGTGAACCATTAAACATATGCTTATTAAAAGAATTTTTGCTTTCGTAATTTGTAATAATAATTGGACGAATATAAAAGAGTTAAGCATGGCGCAATCAAAATAGCTCCTTGCGTAAATGGCTCGATCAATATAATTATATAAACAATGACTTGTTAAATTATGATTTTGGTCACGACTACGTGTATGTTCGGGATTTGCCAAAGAGTCAATTCTTAACTAGATTTTTAAATAATCAACTTTGTTAATAATTTGGTAAAGGTGTTAGGTAAATTGAGATTATAATAGAATCAATTATCAAATAATTCACGATGTGTGCTTGGTAAACTTTTTATGGATGTGGTATTTGTTGGACGAATTTCACTGCCTCCAGTGACGATAGCGACGCTGTCAGTCTGTCGTCGACATTGGTATAGATCGCCAGAGTTGTTAATTTTCTAAGTTAAAAAAATTTGAACCGTAGTTATTTTGTAAATTTTGTTACATTGGTAATTTTGAAATAATATAATTTCATTAAGGATAATTTTCGTACTTTATGTTTTAAAATCAGATTTTTAAATAACCAGATTTTTGAAAAGTAATATTTTGATACTTTTAAGAATCAATACCAAAAAAAAAATGATTATTTGAGAATCAATTTCTTTAATAATAACTTTAAAATTGATTTATCAAATATATTATGGTGTTAAATTGTCAAATAATCACTTATTTGACAGGTTAAAGCAATCCAAAGCATGCTCTTGGTCTTCCTAGCTTTATTTGCTAACTGACCAATAGAATCAAATGGCTTGCATGTAACCGAAACGTCCATCATCCAATTAGTCACATGCTATGGCTTATTATTCTCATGGCATCATGCCAGTTACAGCAAAAAATGTGCATTCTATGTAGTATTTAATGGTAAACAACTAAGTATATATAAATATTGGCCGAGGTAATTGATCGAATAATCAGTTGCCCAATTCTATGTTACAAGGTTTTTATGCATTTCATAAAACTATAATCATGCTACAGGAAAAAAAAAGTATAGGACCAATTTTTTTTTTTTTGTTAGCTAGCAAATTAAACTATTAAACAGCGCATGCCATCCTTATCATCATTCGTGTAGCTTTTTAGACACTATGATATAATGATACGAACAATTAAAGCACTGGATGACATAAATGTCAATGGGCTCGCAGCCCATTCTCAACTTATTCACCCAGTAGTTATGGACGCATGAGTTCGACTCAATATAATTGTTGGGATTCGATTTCTCTTCTGATAGGGGTTTATTTAGCTTCCCATCTAGGATATAATAGATTTTATTCTAATATTAAGTGAGGGTTATTGTTCGGACTATGTCATATTATAAATATGAAGGAGATTCCCGATTGTTTTTTAGTTGTAAATATCATTAGAATTTTAATTATAAATATCAATATTTCAAAAAAAAAAAACACTTGATGACATAATATATCATTTGCAAGACAAACGTCGAATCTTGTAGACAAAGAATAGCTATATTAAAAAAATATTAATACAGAATTAAGTAGTAAAATCACTGCACCACAAAACCGCATATTGGAAAGAAGCATCGAGAAATGTTCAATGCTAAATAGCGTATAAAAAAATTATCTAAAATCATTGGTGATGAATTGTAATTTCATTGGACTATTCTTTATCTAAACCAATCGATAATGAAGACTTATTATTCAAAGTCCTAATCTTTGGAATGACAAGAACTTTACATTTTTTTAAAAAAGAAGAAGATAGATTCAAATTCTTTTGACCTATAGTTGATGGAGTCTTATTTGTCTTAAATCAGCATCTTTATCAGTAATTTTTGTCCTTTAGCACCAAGAACTAAGCTAATTAATAAAAAGAAGACTGGTGTTATACTTCTGGCCTATCATGTCATATTCATATATGAAAGAGCCAAAAAGTTCAGACGAACTGACGAAGGCATTACGATAATATTTTAAATTCTTCTGAAAAAGATATTTATAGAGAACATAAAACTGTAGTACTTTTAACCACTTAGGCTTAGCCTAAGTGGCTCGAGGGTTAAAAATTTAAGCAGTGTTATATTAAAATTAATGTAAATGAGTCTCAGTATTTATAAATATCATAAATAATAGTTCTCATTCAAAAAAAAAAAAAAACTGTAATACTTTTGGAATGTTATAAGCCTCGTGACAAAATGAAAGCTCAGGGGCAAAATTACAATATTTTTGCTCAAAAGCATACAGCCAATGAAAATCTGCTCCTTTCTTCACTTCAACTAAAAGCAGACAGCACAAAGAAATGTGGAGAATTCTTAACAGACAATTAAAATCAATGATGTGCAATCATCAAGAGAAGAAGATGAAATTATGAGCATCAATCTCTAAATGAGGATATAGCCAAGACAATAGAAGAAATTATGGACAGATAGAACAATGCAGAGACTTTGTTTTGGAATCTTAGATTGTTTTTTTTAGTACAAAACTTTTCTTAAGTAGTATTCTATATTAGATAATTCTACTATGGATTCTGGCATCTATCTACAATTACTACTTTATTTTTATGTTCGTGTTTGGTTTATGATCTTTTTCACCTACCAATATTTTATATTCGTGTTCTATATAATAAAGTTCTCCAATTTCTAAGGCTCTATTTGATATTAAGGTGCTATATCACTTTTAAGTTATAGTTATTATAGAAAAAAAATTGTAACTGCGAAACAAAGATTATAATATATAGTAAATATGACTTTTAAATAATAATTTTCATAAAAATAGTTAAGATATTTTAAATTTTTTTATCACATAAGTAGTAGATCAAATCAATTTAAATTTTAAATCAAAATAATTAATATTTACTAAATACTTTACTAACAATCTCAATAGTAATAAGGTGTAAGTTTGTAATAACTAAGGAAATAAAATCAACATTCAACAAGTGAAAAAAAAAACCACATTAAATGGATTAAAAAACTTTATTTTACGTCGCAAAAATCAAACACGTGCCTAACAAATTATTGCGCAAGACAGGTCCATAGGGCCCAATACTTGAAGCTCAAGTCAAGTTTTGGCCCAATGAGATTGGCGTTAAGGTAGTTCTTATGCGGAGTAAGGGTTTAATATTCGTTATACAGACAGCAAGGATCGAAGAAAAGATAACTCTGTTAAGCCTGTATTCGAATTCATTTCTTTAGCCGCAGGCCGTCAGCGACGGAAGAGAAGATCTCAGTTTCGATTCTAGAAACTGTATGCTTTCTCCTCTTTCATTGTTTTAATAATACAAATTGTTTTAATTTCCTCTTGATTATCTTGGGGTTTTGACTGGATACCTCACTTGTTTACTTATGTTTCTAATTCTTTTGAATTTAGTGTTTTTGTAAATGTTTTAGTATCTTATAATTTATGTTTCGATTTTTCTTTTTTTTTTTAATAATCTAGTTCAGGATTTTTTGATTGTCGTGAAATTACTTGTATTTCAGCGACTATGACGGACGAAAATCAAGTAGATGTGAAGGACGAGGTGGCAGAAGTAAGTGTATTACATTATAGAAAGATTTATTGAACTAATTATTAGCTTTTATGAATCTGATTTTTTGTTAGGGTTTTTAATTTTATTTCTTGGGGTTTTCTTGAATTTGAACATGTGGAGGATCTGAACAAGTAATTTGATAAGTACCCATATTTTTAGTGACCAGTTTTGACGGAATTTACCAACTGTTATAGTTTTATTTATTTGTTATTCAGGTTATTGCTATATTGATTTATTGAGAAATTTCTTTGTTGCAGCTTGCCCCCTTCGATCCTACTAAAAAGAAGAAGAAGAAGAAGGTTGTAATACAGGATCCTTCAGATGATTCTGTGGACAAACTGGCCGAGATAACTGAAACTTTATCAGGTATCCTTACTAGAGTACAAGCTATTTCCTTACTATTAACGTTATTATTTTTTATGGATGAATGAATAGGCCACTATTATTTTTATTTGTAATACTTTTATAAAGCATTATTATCTCTTTCTGCAGAATTAATTTTATTCTTTTTTTTTTAATTTGCAGTCTCTGAGGGGCTTGAAAGTACTTTTACTGGTTTGAAAAAGAAGAAGAAGAAACCAGTAAGTTGGAAGATTTCTAGAGCATCTGGCGTTTCCTTAAATTAAAGGTATTTTTCAACAGTATTTGACATGCAATGTTTTGTGCGAAATTGTAGGTAGAAAGCAGTCTATTGAACGATGAGATTGGGGATGCAGGAGACGATTTGGATGGTAAATGTTTTAGAGTATATTTGTGTTTTATATCCCTATTTAATTAACTTTTATGAAATCTAAGAGATTGCTATTTTATTGCTTATTTAGGTCACGTGGGTGAGGATGATGAAGCTGATGGAAGTGGTGGTCCACGGCAGCGTTATCCATGGGAAGGGAGTGATCGCGACTATGAATATGAGGAGGTATATAGCTTATTTCATAAAGTTCTATTTCATCAAATCCCGTTATTTCTTTGTTGAGTGGCTTTGCATTTCTATTGATTTATTTATGAGTTTCAATCAAGCTGGAAATCCTTTTGATCAATGATATACTAAAATAGTGAATTAGGTGTTTGAAGGTCTTTTAAAGAGACAGCAGTACATAAAGTAGCAGAAAAAGAATATCTAAGTAATATAATGTTAATATTCTGTCACTTTCATTGTTCTTTGCTTCAGCTTAATGGTCTTAACTTTATTACGGTCGCCTGATAGATCTACATTAGGAATGCCATATCTTATATCATCATATCATATGTGTTTGCTCAACCTTGCTGTTTGAAGTTTCGAAAATGATTATGTGTCTTTTGCACATCATATATTCTGTTGTGTTAAAGGTGTTAATCCATTTGTTTTCCCTTGTCTGATTCCATGTGCAGCTTCTTGGTAGGGTCTTTAACATCCTCCGAGAGAATAATCCTGAACTTGCAGGAGATAGGCGTAGAACAGTCATGAGACCTCCACAAGTTCTTCGTGAAGGAACAAAGAAAACTGTTTTTGTCAATTTCATGGATCTCTGCAAGACGTATGTTTTAGTGCTTTGCCTGCTTTTTTCTTTTTAAATTTAATTTAATTTTACATTTCTATTAAATGTGGACAATTGAGTTCATTCGTTTTTTTTTCAAACTACAGTTTTTCCATTTCTGATTGTTTAAACAACTAAAGTGCCTGCTGAATTTTTCTTCCTCCTCTCTTTTGTTGGTAAATATATACAGCATGCATCGGCAGCCAGATCATGTCATGACATTTTTGCTTGCTGAACTGGGGACAAGTGGGTCACTGGACGGACAGCAAAGACTGGTCGTGAAGGGCCGATTTGCTCCCAAGAATTTTGAAGGGATACTGCGTCGATATGTCAGTAAGTATTTTTTAAAATCAAGTTTTGTGCGTAATATATACAAGTCAGTGGTATGGCTTCTATTGTTGTAGAAGCAAGAGGTCAAAAGGTTCAATTCCCCCCACACCAACCTTGGAGAGGATAAGTATAATTTGAGGGTGGGATGGGGGTGTGGTGCATGGAGCTAACACACATGCACACTAATTATTTCTCTTTTTCATCATTAAATTTAATATCTGCTGCATATTATTTTCAGATGAATATGTCATCTGTCTTGGGTGCAAAAGTCCTGACACGATACTTTCAAAGGAAAACCGCCTCTTCTTTCTCAGATGTGAGAAGGTAAAAGCTCATATACAATCATATTATTTATGTCCTATTTGACTTTCCCCTTGCTCTTTCCCATGGATGCATGACTAACATGGTTCTTACGACGGATGTGGTGGGCTTCTGATTATGTTTCATATTTATCTTGTTCAAACATTTGCAATTGAGGAGCTCCCCTGGGGTATAAAAGTTTGACAGATAAAAGTGTGATTTACTGTTTTCATTGTCATTATTGTTGACACAATAGAAGCTTTCTTCTTTGATATTTCTGTAAATCTTCCATTGGGGTGGCCAATGATGATTTAAGAATTGCCTACATTGCCTGATGTTTGTGCAATGACTGATGTTGAATATTATTGAGGCCTATTGGAAGACACTGATGAATTTAACACATTAGTCTGCTGGACCAATGACTTGCATCTATGCCAGGAAATTGTCCTCTTGAGTTCTTTTTTATGGCCAAGTCATCTGTTTTGGAGACTATGAAGAATATGCCTACATCGTCTGATTTCTCTTCTATGACAGAGATATGTAGTTACTGATGTCTCCTTGGATGACTGTCCTTTGCTTTTGAAAATTAATATTTATTTGTTTTTTGAACCCAAAAATGGATTTTATTGGGTAAAGAAAATTCTTCCATTTTCAAAATGTCCAGCACCCCCCCCCCCCCCCCCCCCCCCCCCCCGCGCAGGGTTCCATTGAGTGGCCTATGATGTAAAAGTTGCCTACATTGTCAGATTGTTTTATCTATGACTGAGAAATTATCTGTCTGAGGCCTTTGTGTTTTTCTTTTTCTGTTTGATTGCATATTTAGGAAGATGGTATATATTCCTATGATATGGATAAAATCCTGTCTGCTGATGTTCCTTTAGTTTCAATAGTGTTATGGGGTTTGATATTTTTTTTACATGCATGCCCAATCAGGTGTTCTGTTTGCTTAACTGTTTGGGTCTAATTTGTTGATCTTATTCTTGCAGTGTGGTTCTGGACGATCAGTTGCTCCTATCAAAGCTGGTTTCCAGGCACGTGTTGGTCGTAGAAATGCTGGAATGTGATCTTGTTGTCCTGCTTTTCTCCAGCATTTTGAAAAAAAAGATGTTTGTTTTCATTTTTACCTTATGCGTTTTACTACTATTTGGTTTTGACTAATTGTATTTATCTAGCCGGGAAAATATTGATATGGATGAGCCTTTATAACTAGAATGATTGATTAATCCTTTTTACATATTGTCCTGCTGAAATTAGCATTGCTCTTGAATGCTCTTATCTTCTCTATGCAAGCTAGATTGCATTCTAATCTGTTCATTGATTTTTCACGAACTTAGATCTTAAATAAATGAGTGGTTGAAGTTCTATTTCTTTAGCATTGGGATCAGGAGTAATTTGGCCATTTGGGTGACATTTACTATTTGTGTATTGCAATATTTTAAGAAAGTGTTAAACGGACTCTCAGATAACAAATGGTCTAATTAATTTGAGAAAGAAAATACTCCCAAGATATTGACGAGTCATAATATTATTAACAAAATTATGCACATTTGTTCGGCAGATTCATATTATTAGTGGCCTATGTATTGACCCAACTTTGATCTGGCAACACCTTTCTACCCGTATAAATTAAAGTAGATAGGTAAAGCAGCCTTCATATCTTTGTGCATTGTTCTAACCAGAGTAGTAACCTGCTCAATTTGATCTTCACTTGAACAAGCTGAGATTAGAACTTTGGCTGTTCCTCCGTCTGGGTAGCAGCCAGCATCAATCATTTCTTCAAAAATTTCTAAGCATCTTCTGTACAGTTTCTTCCTCGAATATGCAGCTAACCTGGAGGTCCAGGTTACAACATCTGGTTTCAACCTCTTGGCAGGAAGTGACTGGAACAGACCTTCCATTTTCTCGATGAATCCTCCACGCCCGTATATGTTGATCAAGATGTTGTACGTACTGATGTCAGCTGCATATGATCCTTTCTCCATTGCTGTTAAGACTTCCTCCATCTTATCAAATTGGCCTAATCTGCCGTACAGATTCAGCATACTGTTGATAACAAAAGTGTCTGGCTTGAGCCCAGTTTTGTGCATCTGGTTTATAATGCCTTCACATTTAGCTACATTGCCAGTTTTTGAATAAGCAGTTAATAGGAGCATGTGTGATTTCATTGTTGGGGTTATGCCTAGCCGCTTCATCTCCTCGAACACGGCCTGTGCGTCTGAAAAATATGAAAACAAACAAATTTGGCGTGTGTTGAAGCAGAAGAAAATTAATCAGCATAAAATGGGATGAGCATGACAGATAATTAAAATTCCAAGAATGAGGTGCTTGTTGAGCTACACAAAGGTCACAAGTCGTGCACTGGGGCTTCTTCATTTGTTATTAAAATATAGCTCAAGTGAGTACATTTTGAATTTGATGTGCCAATTTCCAGCAGTAGACTCAAAATATTACAGTTGGAAAATAAACTCGATGTCAATATCTGAGACTGAGGTACTCAATAGCATTGGGAAGTTCCTTGCGTGAGGAAAAATTTGTGAATTAAAGGTTACATATTGCTTAAGAAAAGGGTGAACTAGAACTAGAAATCTGTCTTTAGATTCAAAATATAATTTTCATGGCAGAATTGTACTGATTCGCGAAGAAATTATGCAGGCTAATGTCTGACAGGCAATTCAACTAAGCTGTATGAGCATTTACCCTCATGAAGACCAGCTCTGCCATAAGCATCTACCATAATATTATAAGAAGCTCTATCTGGTTCACAACCCATGTGCTGCATGAGTGAAAATATTTCAGCAGCCCCATAAGGATAACCTGCACGACTGTTGGGACAATAGAGCCGATGTATTTTGTGAGCAATACGACCAATTGTTTTAGTGAATATGAAAACATAAATAAATTATTATTTCCTAAATAACTTCTCAAACAATCAAATCCTGACCATCATTTGACTTTTACCATTCAATCCTAATAAATTTTTGCATAATTCTTGTGTATGTATTATATCATCCTTGGTATAATTAAGCATCTCTAATATATGCAGGTGACAGAAATCGTTAGATTGAATAATTAAGACATAATGCTACCATACGGGAGATCAACCTGTAAGCTTCCATTAGGGCATTATAAGCGTACACATCCGGCTCAATTCCAGCTCCTTGCAGCTGCTCAAATATTTCTTCTGCCTTCTCACAAAGTCCCTCCCTAGCAAATGCATTAACTAGAGCAGTATATGTGCAGATATTTGGTTTACACTTATGACTTCTCATTTCATTAAATAGCTTCAAGGCCATAAAGGATTTGCTCGCCTGCACAAAAGCACGTGCGTATATGAAACTCACAGTTTGTAAAAATAACAAACTTCAGTAAAAAGATAGGGGCAGTAAGAGGCATAAATAAAACTAAATAAGATTTGGCTCACCTTCCCATATAAGTTGATCATCAATGTGTAAGTTTCGGTAGATGGCTGGCAGCAATCTCGTTTCATCCTCTGGAAAATCTCAACAGCTTTTTGAGGGTTTCCTCCTTTCAGTAGTCCATCAATGTAAGAATTATACACAACTGCACCTGAACAAGATCAATGATACTTCAGCATGATAAATTCACATTACACTTGGTGACATGTATACCAAGTATATAAATTGAGGAATTAGTAATTATTTTGATAAATTGAGGAGTTAGTAATTATTTTGATAAATTGATACAGGATCATACTTGGGGGAAGGCCATACTTTCGCATCTCGCGAAACACTGCTTCAGCTTTCTCTAGCAGCCCAGACATGCAATAGGCCTTCAGAAGAAGTGCATAAGTGTCCTCAGTAGGGATACATCGAGAATCCAGAAGTTCTAAATAAGTGAATTCTGCCTTCTTATGTAGAGACTTCTGGCCATAAGCTTCTATAAGCAAATTGAAACACATGACATCTGGATGGAAGGAGCTCCTCTTCAGTATCCATTCACAAATCTGGAAATGCCTTAGGTGTTACACTTGTTGACTGTCTATATATTGAAAATTACTTTTAAAATCAAATAAATGATGATATGAAACCATACTCTTTGTTCTTAAAATGCTTGGTCCTCTTTTAGAATTTTTGGTACACATGCATCATCAACAAATGCAGACACCCATCATAGGGATTCATCAAATGCAGACACATATTTTCAACTTATGAAGATAGAACAAGTAATAGTAAAGCAAAATTTTTGAATTTCTTACCAAGACAATTGGATCCCATTTTTTATTCAACCGAAGTTGAACGGATACATTAATAAGATCATCCCACGTGGCATGAGTAGGAGGAAGAGAATCAAAAGCATCCCAAATTGTATTGGAATCCACTTCCCTTTGTACAAATCTCAGAATCTGCTGAGCAGTGGGGCTCAACACTGGGAAAATTCCATCAACGAACCCGGATCCATACTTCCATCCTTTTCCCCTCAACGAACCGCCTATATATGCAGAAGCACTAACATTATGATACAAATATAACACGCACTTTAACTGTAATAAATGAAAATATACATGAGAAGAGGCATATGCAAGAGCATGCACGCATACATTGAAGTACTAGTAAAAATAGTTAGTGAAATTTTGCATTACATCGTTTCCTGGAGAGCTTTTTGTGATTGAAGCTTCTCAATTTGCCATTTTTGTCAATGAAAAAGCCATCTCTATTATACTTCTTAACTGAAACTCCAGTGGAGTTGCTAGCTCTACATCTAAAATCACAGTTACAGCTTCTTGGTTGTATGACAATTCCATTCAGTGTGTTTCCAGCAGTCAACCTACAAAACTTCCATCAAGATTATCTAAAACTGACAGGAAATTAAAATGCAAAAGGGAAGTAATGCAACGAATGTATTAATTCGTATAGAGAAGATTGAAGGATTAGACTTACATGGAAGCGATAAAGAGTTAAGTTTGAATGTTGAGAGATCACAAAGAGATGATTTTAGTTTGAAGATAACGAACTCAAAATATCTTAAATGTTCCAGAAACAGACGGTTGGCTACTTTGTTTGTATTATTTGTACGTGCGAATCATAAGATTGAACAACGGCAATATTTCTATTCCCACACACTCCGCACGTGCCATGGGAGAATCACTATTTTTCTTTTCTTTTTTTTTATTGAAAAATAACACATAAATGTAAAACAAATTAACTCTCACTTTTATAGTAGAGATTTAGCAATTAAACTATTTGAGTTTATTTATTTTCAATTATTTGTGTTTCTAGTCTTAAAAAAAGAAATTTATTCATGTTTATCTCATATTATTTTAAAATTTTCGAAGTGTCAGATATGATCATAAAGCATGCGTTATAATTTTGATGGACTAAATTGAGCTAAATTATGTAACGAAGCGATAGTGAACTCAACTTAGATGTTGATTGTGAATGAGCTACTTTATTTTATAATAAAACTAAATATTAGAACCAAGAGCAACACAAGATATACTAAAAGAATCACCCAAATTTAAAAGATGAAATAGCTAAAAACTCTGATGTATTAAAATATAAAGAACATTGCATTGAAGTCCATAGGTTACATTAGTTTGTACAACATTTTATTGGTATGAAATTGTTTCAAATTATTGTCATTCAAGCCATATTTGGTATTGAAATGAACTAGTTATAGTTTAAAGTTACAACTTATAACATTAAATTATTTAATAAACATTAACTGTTTTTAGGGGGTAGAAGTTGGAAACTTCAGTTGTTAATAAACATTAAGGTGGTGTTTGATTGGGAAGAGAGAATAGATGAGAGGAAAGTAATTTAAATTCTCTTTCTATTTTCATTGTTTGGTTTGACAAAATATATAAGAATTTAATTTCCATTAGAATTTAATATCCATCATAATGTAGAATTTGAATTCCACACCAAGTAGTGAAGAATTTAAATTCCTCTTATGTTAGAAATTAAAGTTTCTAAAATTACCCTTCAACTTTTTAACTTGTTTAATGTTATTAATAATTATTATTTATAATTTTATTTTATTGATTTAATATTATAAATGGATCAGCCGGAAAGTCGCCGGAATCCCGCCGGACTTCACTAGAAAGGAGCCGGACGTTCGCCGGACCTTCACCGTCGGCCACCGGACCATCATTTTATTTTTTTATATTATATTTTATTACTAATATAAATAATTAAATATTTAAGGTAAAATGTAAATTAGTCTAAAGAAAAATATTATAATTCATTTCCTTGTTAAATTTTATATCAAACCAAACAACAAAATCTAATTTCACTACTTTTCTCCATTCTTTTCCTCTCCATTCCACTTTTTTCCTCTCCTCCATTTTCTACAAGCCAAACATGACCTAACTATTTTTAGGGGGCAGAAGTTGGAAACTTCAGTTGTAGCAGCAACGTGAAAAATGTACAAAAAAATATATTAACACCAAAATTATTAACATCATTTAAAAATAACATACTTCAAACAATGAAAATATGTTAATACGTAATATTCCATGTTGGTGTTTAACTGATGTGATTCTCGTCCCCCATCCAACTATCTAAAGTCTAAACCATAAAAAAAGGATGAAATATTAATTAAGAAACAAAAGAAAGAAACTAAATAATAAGCTAATATTATCAAAGATTGGAACAACAACAAATTTATAAATGAGTTGAAAGATATATTTTTAAAGTGAATATTAAATCAGTGGAGAGAATTATGATTTGTTACTACCTATGAGAAAAAATAAATTATAATAAATTTGTAGGATTTTAGAGGCATTTTTGATAAAACTATTTCCCGTAATAGCTAGCATACAAAATACTAAAGATATTAAGACTACTAATTTAGGGATTTTTTAAACTTATAATTTAGTAAACAAGATTAATATATTAATTTATTTTTTCATTTTTTTTTTTATCGGTGCCACGGCCAGTACCCATCACCATGTTGATCTATCCCTAATTGGCTGGCTATTGTGGCTTCTGAGCTTAGTAAATTAGGTTATATATTTATATGATGAAAATTTTATAATATTCTTATTATTGTTTATCAAAATTATTGTATTTTAAAATTATATTTTATACACAATATTAACTTTTAGGTGGGGATATTTAAACGGACTAATTTTTTCTCTATACCCTCTTTTAATTAAGAATTTTATTATTTAAGTAATTTTTTATAAGTAAACCTTTTGCTTTTCTCTTCTCAATTCAACAAATTCTCATTAATTCATTCAGATATATTTTTTTAATGGCAAATAATTGATATCATTACCTAAAAAGAATAAAAGTTACTATTTAAAAATTGATATTGTTAAATTTTTATCGGTAATGAAAGTTATTAAATATCAAGAAATTAATATCTACAAAAGATAATGAATATCAAGATAAAGAAAAACATCTTCTATATATAAAGTATGAAATATATGTCATAATATGCTAAGAAATGTCAAAAAATAAATTCGAAAGAGTATGAAATTAAGTGTTTAGTTCATCAAATATAAGAGTAGGGAGATAATATACAATTATAAAGTAGATAGAAAGAATGTGAATGGTGAAACATAATTTTAAAATTTTAAAATTTTAATAATGAATATATTTTTTAAAAAATAAATTTAGGTAGAAATTTGATGATTTCGGCTCACCTTAACTATGATTGTTTTAACAGTAACTCAAATACCAAACATCGCCTCAAAAGTAAACTAACTTCATGCATCTCTTCACGAGACGATATTTGTTTTTTTAGAGCTACACGAGAGGGAGAATTTGATAATACGTCAGGAGGGAATCTTGGTGGGGTAGGTCAGGCATATGCCCATTATTTTATTAATATTAGACAACACACAGAGATTTGCTTTTCGTGAACACAACTAAAACGTCGCTGTTTACAGAACCACACACACAAATATATATACATATAGACATATACATATATATATATATATATATATATGCATAATGAATTGGATGGTCATTCCGTCTATCTTCTTATAACATCTGTTCTAACGTCATGGAGCCACAATTGCCGCAGCGACAACACCACGTATGGGATAGTGAGATACATTGTTTAGTATTTTTTTTTAAAATTAGATTTTATTATTTTTAGAAGAAAATTACCACTCTATTGATTTCAATTTGAGGGCAATATCAATTTTCAATAACAAAAAAAAGAAGTAGATAAAGAGACAACTCTCGTTGCTTAAATCCGCCTAGTCGAGAGAGAGACAGAGAGAGAGCGAAAGCGGCGAGTTACTCCGTTCGAACGGCCGGCGGCGCCGCTGGATTCTTGATCGGTAAAAGAGCGAATGTTTTTGTTGTTGTTCATAATGACGGTGTCTGCTACTGTAAATTTAAGTGATATTTGCCTTGTTGCCATTGTCGCCGTGCTTACTGTTTTGATACTATTTCATTATTCTAAGATTCTGAAGTTATGAATAGATTATGACTTGTGTTTGGTTTATGTATTTATAAGTTAATGTGTGTGTTTTCATTGATATTGGCAAGTGATTTGTAGTTGTGGCGGCCAATGGCATGTCACGGCGGTGCTATGGTTGGCCTGATAGTTGATGGTCAATGTCTCTGGTTTGGGGTTTTGGTGTAAAACTAAATGGTCTTTGATTTCGTTAAAAGACACTCTTTGTTTAAATTTTTAGCAAATCTACTTTCTGTGTTAACTGTGAACATGCTTGATAGGTTCTGCCAACTTATATTTTGTTGATGAAAACTAATGGTTTTCATTCTCTTAGCCGTAGATTCATAAACATTTAAATGGTCAATATGATTTTTAATATGCTCAAAGTGAATATGTTTATCCATGTGGGTTTGGGATGGAGGAGGGGAGTTTTAGCAAATAAGTTGTCTAATTATTTACCCCTAATCCTGCAAATTAATAAGATTTAAGTTTAGAAGCCTTTTCTCCCCCCTTATTGGCATACTGAAAAATGATAATCTTTTGATATCTTAAAGCAGATGCAAACCATAAGAGCGATGTTCATAGCTAGCACATGTGTATGGTGTATTTCCTCCTTGTCTGGCCCTTTATATTTTCTACTGTTTTCACTGTTTTGTTCACTGTGTACCTGCTCTGATAGCCTGCCCTGATGCCCTGAAGTTATAATACTTTTCAGAATCCTGAAAATTAATTCTTTCTTTGAAACAAGAAGTGTCTTTTTTTTTTTTTTGGCTGTAGCAGAGCTTATATACCCTGATTTTGTGGTTGTTATTGGTGTTAACATTATTCAATTTGACAGATTGTAGTTAAGGGCAACAATGGAGTTCAAGTGGCCTGGATGTGTTCCAGAGTTTGGAGCAATATTCATGTCAAACACTGGAACAAAAGAAGAGTGTTTCAGACGAAAGCTATTGGGTCTCCCATCTGGGCTAGCCCCTTTCGTGAAACAAATTAAAGCTGGTATGATTTTGTTTCTGTTTGAATATGAGAGGAGAGAACTTCATGGCGTTTATCAAGCAAGCTCAGATGGTGCAATGAATATTCTTCCCCATGCATATTTTTCTTCTGGGAAGCAATTCCCTGCACAGGTGTGGTCCTATGGATATGTATATTTCATTTATGGCCATTTTTTCTCCTAGGGTTTGACAAACGGCTTTATATATTATTTGATTCTTTAATGAGGATTTTTCCCCTTCTCTTTGTAGGTGAAGTTCACGCATTTGTGGCACTGCAGCCCACTTTCTGAAGATGAGTTTGGTGAGGCAATCAAAGAAAATTACTACTCAGCAAAAAAGTTCAATTTTGGGCTGTCTGAAGTTCAGGTTTGTTTGTGGTCCATTAATTTGACCTCAGTGAAATAAAGATGGGTTTTTTTATCAATTTCTCATTTCCATGCAATCTTGTAGGTTCATAAGCTGCTTTATCTGTTCAGTTTGAAAAAGATAAAGCCCCAGACACATTTTTCAAAATGTAAAGCTCCTGGGTACTCCATGGACAAATTTAGAAGAGCAGCCGAAGATAGGTCTATCACAAGTACTCAAGGGGAAGATGAACGTGATGCTGACAGTAGTCATGGATCAGTAATCTCCACTGACCATTTTGGTGCTCGCTTAGGCAGTGTTGGAAAAGTAATTGATGATTATAGGTTACCATCAGATTCATCAGTTCACTGTCAATTTGAGCCATCTTCAGCATTTTGTCGCCCAATGGAACCACAAGCCATGAACTGTCTCCCTTATGATCCAGAGGGCCCCATTATTCATGCTGTCCCATACACAGAGCCAAGAGGTGCAAGGTGCCCAGATTTTTGTTCTGCTTTAGGTTATGGTGCTCCAATACCATCCCCCAACCTTTATAGGAACTCCCAGGGGATTAGGATGCCATCATTGGAGGCTTCTTATTCTGGAAACATGGCAACAAATCCATCTGAGATTGAGGGTCATAGGGGCTTTTCCCTTCCAAGACCTAGTCCTGTCCCTTTTTCAGATGGTGGAAATTGCAATGGAATGAATGTGGGTTCTTATTCCTTTAGTCCCAGTCAGTATCCCTCTTTTGTGTTTAATTATGGATGTCATGAAGCATCACTAGATAAAAATGATCAGAAACCGCTGCAATTTGGAATTAATTTGAAAGAGGGTCAGAGCCAGCTCCAAGGTCCTTTTGATCCTGTCAAATTCAGTAACACAGACCTCCATGATAGTTCTTCATTGAAGCCTGATGTCTGCCAAAATTCTGGAATAATGTATTCTGATTGTCAAAAGAACCGAAAAAGTGTGTTTTCACGATTAGCTTTGGCTCCAAAAGCATGCATAAGAGAAAATGACACCATTGTCAGGGTAGATGAAGACAGTATGGATACTTCAGTGGATGATGTGATGTCAATGCTGCACCAAAGCCACTACCAGTGGCTGAAAATGAGAAAGGATAGACAGTTAATCAAACTTGACACCGCAGATTTTAGGAAAAAGAGAAAAACCGCTCCTGATTCAAAATTATTGAAGGATCATTTCAAGAAGATTTCAGATGAGGTGAGCATGAATGATATTACTGCCAATGAAGAGATTAGTGACCAATTAGTTGGAAAGACACCTTTTGTGGATTTTAAGCGTCGCAGTGAAATGCGAAAGAGTCATGATGGTGATAGTAAGATTGGTGGTTGTGGTTGGAGAGCAGAGACTGGGGGCTGTGCTGATGGATTGCAAAAAAAGAGGAAGTTGATTAGGCCAGATTTCAGTAAGAATCAGTTGATTGATGACAAAAGTATCAATGTTGACACTCAAAAAATTGAGCAGTTGTGTGTACTGAGTCATGTCGGATATATTGTTGAAGCTGAAAGAGTCTCAAATTGTGAAGTAGAAGAAACTGTGGAAACTTGTGGGCCTACATTTAGTAATGTTATTCAAGTTGGAAAAGAATTGTCCAAAAATGTTGACATCAGATCCATACCATCTTCAATTTCTGTGGAAGAACCAATGAACAAGGATTCATTAGTGGATGGATTATTTCAAGATTGCAATCGCAGTACCCACTCTTTTGAACAAGAGTCATCGCTTGAAGCATGTGAAAGAAGTCATAATGGGGTTGCATCTGGTGAAATTGAATGCTCAAGGAACATACAGGAGTTGGATTCAAATGCTAACTTGGATGGTGCAAATGACATTGACATACCGACAAACAAGGATTCATTAGTGGATGGATTATTTCAAGATCTCAATGGCAGTACCCACTCTTTTGAACAAGAGCCATCGCTTGAAGCATGTGAAAGAAGTCATTACGGGATTGCATCTGGTGAAATTGAATGCTCTAGGAACATACAGGAGTCGGATTCAAATGCTAACTTGGATGGTGCAAATGATGTTGACTTGGTGAATGAATCGGATAATCAAGCTACTAAATCTGAGAGGGTGTGTGAAGAAGTCATAGCTAGTCGATGCAAAGGCTGCAAAGTGGATATATTACGAAGTGATGACGACAAAAATTTGGTTCTTTCGAGTGAGGGTGAAATCATCACAGGGCAATACCAGACAATCTGAAACAACAAATAACTCAAGATTATCCCTACAACTTGCAGATATTTGTGTAAACGATGAAAGGTGAAGGAACTTAACACCCGTGAATGGAATATATGCCGCTGACTTATTGAAGCACCTGGAATATTTTTTTGACAAGGGCTCAAATGAATTCAACCACTTTGCTGACTGACTATGAGCACTAATGAAATTTTGTCTGCTACAGGTCTGAATCTAGTGAACAGACTTTGACTAGAAATGTCTCTCTTTGATATATGTATACAGTAATAGTTAGACATGTTCATGGTCTGGATGTGATTTGGCGTTTCAAGTTTAGCAACAAAGGAAAATAGCAGTCTGTTGGTTTTGATCTGTTTTAGGATTAGTAGCTTAGCTGATACTTTTTGGTTTTGTTACCGGGTGCCTGAATTTTAAGGGTTCCTTTTATTCTATTTTCTTTTCAAGGTTAAATGAAAAAGTAATGAATGGAGAGAATGGAGTGTTTTCAAGGATTGATTTTTATTAAATCATTACAGTTAATTGAGTTTAATTAGTTTTAAAACTGCATAGTTTAAGCCTGTATATTCTTTTATCTGTTTCAGAGGAATGACTGTTTTGATGAAAATATCTACAGGTTAAATTTTTTTTGATAAATTAGTTTTATTCTCTCAAAATATCATGACCGAGAATAATAATTGAATGAATTCCTTTTTCAAAATTTTAATTCATAGTTTCTTATTCTTCTCTTCTTGTATTACTTGTTTAAAAAATCATCAGAATTCTTCTTGAATTGAAAGGAAAGCAGTATATTATATATATGGGAGCCTCTAAGTTACAATAATTATATCATACATCTCTCATGTGAACCACACAAAATTATAGGATCCATAATTTATGTGATTCACATGAGAGATGTATGTTACAATTATTATAACTTAGAGAATTCTTCTTGAATTGAAAGGAAAGCAGTATATTATATATATGAGAGTCTCTAAGTTACAATAATTGTACCATACATCTCTCACGTGAACCACACAAAATTATAGGATCCATAATTTGTGTGGTTCACATGAGAGATGTATGTTACAATTATTATAACTTAGCATTTGCCTTATATATATCATCAATGGGTATTACAAAAAAATAGTAATTATTTATAATTTTTCCTGAAAGATTTAAAAATAATAACAATTAATTAGTAAGTTAAGTTAAGCGCCTTTCCTTGCTTCAACTCAATTCAATTCGCTGAGTGAAGAAAGCGTTTGGTTACAAGCTGCCAAAACTCAGCTCAGGCTAGCAATGTCTATAATCCTTCGACAACTTTAACTGAAAAGATGCTGCGAACGCTAAGGGCACGGCGGCGGCCCCGTTACGGAGCGCAAGTATGCGCCTTGATCGCCGCGCTCCTCCTCCTCCTTTCTGTCTCTCTTCTCCACACTCGCCTCTCCCAGCCCAACCAAATTCTCCGTCACCACCAAATTGCATCAGACGACGCCGTTTTCATCGACCCCCTGCTCTCCGATTCCGACGACTCCAATGACAACAACGTGGACAAGATCGACGAGCTGGACACCCTCGACGACAACGACGTCGTTGTGGACAACGAAGAGAAGCCCAAGAAGTCTTCATCTGGTTATTACTTCGATCACCTGTCTGGCTCCATAAGACGCGCATTCAACAAGAGATCAATCGATGACTGGGATTTTGACTACTCGGGATTTCCTACTCTACAGTCGAATGTCGAGGATAAAAGTAAGACCGCGTTTGGATCAGATGATTTTCCCGTCGATGATGAGGTGAGGAGAAAGATGACTTTAGTGAAGGATATTGAGGATGCGTTGCTGTTGAAGACGGGGAAGGGGAAGTCTCCTTTAAGAGAGACATGGGGCGAGTGGTTTGATAAAAAGGGCGAGTTCTTAAGGAGAGATAAGATGTTCAAATCTCATTTAGAGGTTTTGAATCCAATGAATAATCCTTTGTTGCAGGACCCAGATGGGGTTGGGATTAGTGGACTTACTAGGGGTGACAAAGTGTTGCAGAAATTGTTGCTGAATGAGTTTAAGCTTGTTCCGTTTATTGGGAAGAAGCCTTTGGGAGTTTTAGATAGTAGTGGGAATCTGAATTTTAGAGGAAACGGTAGAGAGGAGTTGGGTCGGAGGAGTGAGATTAAGAGGGCGGAACGTAGGACTTTGGATGATAGTGTCAATAATGAGTCGTATAGCAAGAGAGTGAACAATGAGGAGCCTGTAAAAGATGAGAGTAGCGGCAATGCTACTGGTGAATTATATGATAAGGAGGTAAATGACTCTAACAAGTATCTGAGTGCAAGAGGAAATGAGAGTTCTAAGACTGATGAGGCAGTCAGAGATTCTAAGGCTTATCAGAGTAAGAATGAGTTTTCAAGTCACATATATGCAGATGGAAAGAGATGGGGTTACTATCCTGGTTTACATCCTAGACTTTCATTTTCAAATTTTATGGATGCATTTTTCAGGAAGGGCAAATGTGATATGCGGGTTTTTATGGTGTGGAATTCACCTCCTTGGATGTATAGTGTGAGGCATCAAAGGGGACTGGAGAGTGTGCTTTTCCACCATCGAGATGCTTGTGTTGTGGTGTTTTCTGAGACAATTGAGCTCGACTTTTTCAAAGACAGCTTTGTGAAGGATGGGTAAGAGCACATAATATTCTTTGTCTATTAGATTTATTTGTTATGTTTCAATATGTGTGGTTGATTGAAGAACTTATTCTTCAGTTTCAAAGTTGCTGTTGTCATGCCGAATCTCGATGAACTACTGAAAGATACACCAGCCCATGAATTTGCTTCTGTTTGGTTTGAATGGAGAAAGACAAAGTTTTATAATACTCACTATAGTGAGCTTGTCCGGCTTGCTGCTCTCTACAAGTAAGCTTTCTTATTTATATATGCATCTTTATTTTGGCAAATGGACTCTAAATTTATATCTTCAGAATTTAATGATTGCCTTTGGGCTATATCCTGGAAATTTTGGCTGGTTTCAGTTTAATGATCCTCATTTTATGTGGAAATACATGAAAGTCTGGGTATATAAAGAGTACAATTTGGGAAATTATGAAAAGTGTCTTGAAAATGATTTTCTAAAATGAACTATGAGAAATAAAAGTAGTAGTGAAAAACAATGACAAACCTACTTATTAGTTTCTTCATTTTCATGCAAGAGAAGTCATTCCTACCTTTTTTAAGCCCTGTGCACTTTGATAGGAAGAAATTTTCGCTTACTATTCAAGTTAGATTATTTAAATTTTCTTTAGACTGCTTTCCACCCGACAAAGGAAGAAAAAATCTGCAAAGACTGCAATCTCTCATCTGTACTTTCTGACAATGTTAAGCAATTTACTTTGGTTGGACCAGCAAATGGGATTAGAGAAAACCCGGATCATCTTCTTGTTTGCTCAAGTTCATAATAATTTCATATTGTACTTTAGCTGTTGGTATTTTATTGTCCATTGTCCATTGCTATATTGAATTGTGATCTTTTCTAGATATTAACATTTATCCTTTTGAGTACCAGAGTATACTGAGTTGAAATAAAATTTGTTGGATTTTTCAGATATGGAGGTATCTATATGGATTCTGATATTATAGTTCTGAAATCCTTGTCTTCACTTAACAATTCTGTTGGCATGGAGGATAAGTTTCCTGGAAGTTCTTTGAATGGTGCTGTAATGGCATTTAGAAAGCACAGGTATTAATGGTGTTTGCTCTTTAGTTAATGGGATGGTTTGGAGGGTGTGAAACCATCTTGATTTCTGTCATTACTTGGAAAAAAAAAAGGAGCTTTACATGAGGGGCAAAAAAAATTATCTTTCGTTGCTACAATTGCATTTCCAGCTTTGAGATTTGCATCTCTTTTCTCTGCAGTCCTTTCATATTGGAGTGCTTAAAAGAGTTCTATTTGACATATGATGAAACCCGTTTGAGATGGAATGGTGCTGATCTCTTGCAACGGGTTGCCCGAAGGTTCTGGAGTGTAGATAATAGTTACAGTAAAAAAATTGAGTTAAACGTACAGCCATCTTTCTTTTTCTTCCCCATCAGTCCACAGAATATCTCAAGGTAATATTCCATATTCTTACCATTTCTTGTTTATGACCTATGTTCATGCATACATTCATTCAACACATTGGGAATATGAAATATTTTGCCTTTGCTCTTGGTAATTGCATTAACCACCTAGACAGGGATGGTTATCTGGACCTGTAATAGTGAAACCTATCTTACTGATCTGCAATTGTGTATTTTTGCTGATCTGCAATTGTGTACTTATATATTATTGTACTGATTTATTTATCATGATGATTTGGAGAATAATTGTGTTTTGCCAATATGTCTCATAGAGTTTTGCCTAATCATTTTGTTAGACTTGGGACTTCTATTAGTATCTTTGAGCCTTAATGGTCAGGAAAGAACTTCTGTCTGCTTTTGGGTTTGACTATTACCATATATATGGGGACCATTTTATTTTTCAGAAATTGAGCATGTTTTGTATACTAGTGGTTGACCATGATTCACAATAGTTGCATGTGGTTATAGAATATGCAATATAACATCCTAGCACATGCTCAGTGCTCTGCTTTGTGCTGAAGCTCAAGTGTGGCTTAAGCTTTGCATAGCTCTGTAACCACTGAATCCTTAAGTTAGATTTCTTTTTCACAATGAAATATAAGTTAACTTCTTATGCTGCTTTATAAATTATGATTTTGCCATTAAATCATTACTATCTTCATTCGCCTTTTTGCTCTTGTATTTATGTTTGTCTGGTTTATGCTTGTGCACAAATCCATTCTTTTACAGCTCAACCATTTAAATGTTGAGTGCTTTTGGTTTTAACAACACTTTCTCATTTTTGACATAATTCATCTTCAATGCAAACAGATATTTCATCACTTCAGCGACAGAGAGTGAAAAAGCTCAACTAGATGCTCTATTCAAAAGGATTCTTGGTGGGTCATTAACGTTTCATTTCTGGAACAGCATGACCTCTTCGCTTATTCCTGAACCCGAGAGCCTTGTTGCCAGGCTTATTGATAAATCTTGTATTTATTGTTTTGATGTGTTATGAATTTCTCATAATTCCAGAAGTGTTGTCTAAAATTGGTCAAGTTAGGATGAAAGAAAAGTTGCTTCTTCACAGCATTCTTTTCTATTGACTGATCCAAGAAATCATTAGTGTTTGAACCGTCTTAGTAAAGTGGATATAAACATGAGTAGCAGGCTATACATGTAGTTGTAAAGTATGGTATTGAGCTTTTGTATGTTACATTATTTTTCAGCAAAATGGAAAAAAAAATGATAATGCTGTTCATGTATTTATGGTAGAAACTCAGTTCTGGGCAGAATTTACGAAAATGAAGTTCCGAAAGCAATTGTAATTTATTTAAGCATTTTGCCTGAGGAGCAGTTTGTCATCGTTTTTTCTTTGGAAGACACAGGTGAAAAGCAATATTAACTGTTTATTAAAGTATATAAAGTAGATTGAATCATTATGGTCAAACTGTGAGTTGATTTTATTTTTTTAATCCACTGAATTCCTTCAGGCTAGTAGATGGTGTTTGAAATGGGATTAATGGTACTTTTTTATTTACTTCTATTTTGCAATTAAAACAATGCACTGTGCGCAATTGGTCATCTTTTTCAGCATATGCATGATTGAAAATTGTTCTCTACATATTTTGTTGCGTATACAGAAAGTAGCCATGAATGAAACAAGCAAAAGCATCAAATTCCTCTGAAATGAATTCTGAAAAGCATAAGCAAAGAAAGCAAGCAGGGGAAGGCGACTCCTACACCATGCCAGCTTTAGCCTGATATGATTCCTATGTCTTTTTTTAACCCCGCATCTTGCAATCTGAATAAGAACTGAAATAATCATAGAAAATAATGTACAAGAAAACACACCTCTGAGCTCTAATCTATGGCATTAGGTCCATAGCAACGTTTTTTCACAGGATCCCATACCCACTGCACCATGAACTTCCTTCCCCTCACTCCGTTCACATTATAGGCATTCCCCCACGTATCCTTGTCCACTTTTCCCACATATCCTCCACCAGCGCCAGATCCATATACACCCAGACACAAATCTGCAATCTCGGTAGGCGCCGTGGGGTCATCTCCGGCATACCAAGCGTTCACCAGAGGATTGCTTGATACTTCCGCAAGCTCATGCG
This sequence comes from Citrus x clementina, assembly GCF_000493195.1. Taxonomy (NCBI): domain Eukaryota; kingdom Viridiplantae; phylum Streptophyta; class Magnoliopsida; order Sapindales; family Rutaceae; genus Citrus; species Citrus x clementina. Next base: position 30,297,366 of record NW_006262688.1, read on the forward strand.
CTAGCACACTAATCATTCCATCCACCCCAACGTCCCCATTTGGTGCGCGCATTATGTTGTGCCCTTCATTGTTTCTTGGTGGTGAGCTGCTGCTGCCTGAATAACCGGGCCATGCAAATGGGTAGGCACACATGCCTGGACACTGAGCTCCACTGTAACCAACCCAAGCATAAGGGACAGTGACACCAACAATGTTTGGAAATGTGAAGTAGTGGAAGCCACAAACAGCTCTACAGAAATCTTGAACTTGAACATCATGAGATGTTAGCACCAAGTAAAGGCCATTGTGAGGATTAAGAGCCATTGCTCTCTTGTTGACAGCAGTTCTGATGATGGATTGCATGTCTAAGCGGCTGAGATAGGCCCCATGGGAGTATCTTGTATCATAAAACTCCCCCGAAAGGACGATGTTTCCAGTGATGTTTGATCCTGTTTGATCAGTGTACAGCCTAACGGTTCGCCACCAATCAGCAACAGAAGGGTATGGGGCAGGAGAAGAAAATGAATAGAGAAAATCTCTGATAGTGGATTGTTGTGATAGACTCCAATCGCCATACCAAATTATGTACACATTTATTGGAGATGCAAGGACAGGACCCATGTGATATTCAAGATTAACGAGATCGGAAGAGCCCTCATAATTTTTAGCTTGGTCGAACAATTCCTTGCTTTGGCTAAAAGAAAAGGCCAGAGAAGGAGCATAACTGAGAGATAGCAAGAGGAAATAGTAAGGCAGCTTTTGCAGTATCATTGTTGTTGTTGCTGCTGCCGCTGCTTCTATTGACAGTTAGAGAATTAGTTTTCTTATAAAGAGTAGAAGGGCCTAATTAAGGGGTTTGCATGAGTTAATGGGTGGGTGAGATTCTCTTTTATAATAATTAATTTGTTTTGTGGTGGACAGTGGCTTGCATGTTTACATAATTTCATTGTCCATCATTGTCTTACTTTTTGATGATAACAGTGTTGCCTCCCCTTTTGTTTTTTCCACTCTTGATTCCAATTGAGATATTAAATAAAGAAGTTGGGTACCTAACAAAAATATTATGTAATTTGTGCCCACTCTTAAACTAGCAATTTTGAAGCATTGGGATCACCAAATGAATAACACTATTATTTGCTATATATTACTTAAAAGAGTTTCTGATTCCTTCAAATTACAATGGCGCATTTGACAAGAGTTGTAAGTATAACGTGTCCAGTTACAAATTTAACGCATATATAAAGATACTTTTATTTTGCTTTTAGAATAAAAACTTTAATTGATCCACAAGTTTTGCAATTGACTGGTAGTGTTTAATGTTTTTCACTTTAGTCTTTGTAATTGACCAAAATGTGATTAGCATAAAGGTGATTAGTTTAAAAAGTAAATGATGAAAGTGAAAAACTGAAAAACGAATGTAGGGTTAAATGATGTATGTACCCTTTGTGTAAAAAGCAACCATGTGATGAATTCTGTGATTTTTCCTCCTTTTTGGATTCCACCTCTTCTCTTTCAACATCTTTGACTACAATTACATGTCTCTAAGTCACAAAATTAGGACATTTTATCTTGATTTTTGTAATTAATTGCCATATATGCGGGCAAACTAATTCCTTAGGAGAGAGGTCAAGGCAAAGTGGCAACGTGTGCAAGAGGAGAATATAAGGTAACTTGCACTAATGGTCATTGGGAACACTTTTATAATATAGACAACGGCAAAGAAAAATTAATAGGCCGAAATGGTTGTTAATGGTCACTTAATATGTGGGGTTACTGGAGAGAATTGTTACGCCACTTATGGTGATCATGCGTTAAGTCTTTCCTTGATTGTGAGTAAAATATCTTCCAATCATGTAAAGGTAGGAGTTGCATGTGAAGATTAAAGCATCTTCAACTCCCCATCCCTAATAAATTAAATGAGGAATTGATAGCAAATTCTTTGCACCCACCTAATCATCAAAGAAGAGTGGTATGATGTCAAATAGAGACTAAAAGTGAGGCTTAAGAGCCATATGTTAAGCTATTGAAAATCGTAAATATAAGAATATTGTTTATTAATAAACAACTTAATGACTATTTATTAATGTAGGACAAGAATATAAATGTGAATTATTAGTTCTTTTCTCTCCTTTTTTTTTTCCCGCTGATTACTGAAGGACTGATTGCCTTTTATTCCAATCAAAAAAAGAAATGGGTCTTCCCTTTCATTTTTCACCAAACTTGCTTTCTTGTTCCCATTCCAATTGACAAGTTTGATTTGGAGATCATTTTTTCCAAAATAGTTTTGCTTTTATTAACTTGAAGCGAAATTTTGGAAGATAGATCACAATGGAAAAGAAAAAGAAAAGAGAGAGAGAGAAGCAGAACATGAGCTTTCTATAAATAAATAGGCAGCTCACTCGGAAAAGGATTTTTTATAACTTCATTTATTCCATCTTAAAATTCATTAAAACCTAGATTTTGAATAAATTTAGAATTAAGAAGATATATATACTACTGTTAAGTTCCACAATTTCCACCAGGACCCCCGTAGAAAAAGCCAAAATCCATATAAGCCAAAATCCACAATTTCCACCAGCTGTACGCTTTTTTTATCATTTTTTTAACTCAAACAAAAATCCCAACTCACCACGCCAAAAGCTTTTTTTTATCATTTTTTTTAACTCAAACAAAAAACCCAACTCACCACGCCAAAAGCTCACCCAAATCCAGAACGAGCACTCATTTTTTATTCAGTCTCATTTTCGATTCAATTTAATTCGTTTCTCAATTTTATAAAAACACACGGTACTAAAATTCACTTCGTTATTATTTGAAATTTCTTGTAAGTCATCTCTTATTTTCTTAGTTGCATATGCTAATTTCTTAATCTTTTAAGATTTTTTCCTCAATTTCTTAAGATTTCAATTTATTTCAACTTGGGCTTTGATTTTACCGAGGCAAAAATTGTCTTCACCTTCCTATTCTAGTAATTTCTTAATCTCTATCTTCATATTTCAATTTATTTTGATTTCAATGAGATTGTTCTAGTTGTTTAATTGTTTTAATTTGGTTAAATTACTATGTTCTTTTTTTTTTGAGATATTTGATTAAATCAACTATGTTGAGATTTGAAATTTTTGATCTGACACTTTAATTGTTCTTTTTAAAGTGTGCCGTGTACTTGGTGAATTTGAGCTTTGAGAAAAAACTTATAATATTGAATGTTGTTGAATCAAATTCCTCTGCAAACTTTTATTTTATATATATATTCTTCAGGCTATGATATATATGTTGCAGGATCATGAGTTTCACTAGCAACCACTCTGCTGTTCTTCTTCATATATAGCTCTTTATCTACAATTCTATTACTTTTTTCACCTTCAGCTTCTTGTTTGCTGAAGTTTGCACAATGAATTATGAATATGATTGCTGAAATATCTTTTAATGAGGCCTATAAATGTTGTTGTAGTAACTAATCTAATGCCACCATTTATTTTTAATACGACTAACTAATGGGTCATTTGATTGTTTATGTTGGGATCTTGGCTTTCGGTACATCAAGCTAGGAAGTTTGTAGTTACTGCTACATATCAAATTGAAGAGAGAAGTAGAATCAATAAATGTGTATACATTGAAACCCCATACCATACTATGTCTTCTGAAAAAATAGGCATATCAATCGCACTATATTTACAGTACATAGCTACTTGTGTAACCTGTTTGACAATCTGCACCAAAACTACACCTTCAATACAAAAAGAGAATACATGGAAGCTAATATTCAGCTTTAGATTGAGACACTGTTGGGAATTCCCTTTCCGGTCAGCCCACCTTCTCTAGAGTGTTCTGAGGTGTTAGTCATGCTGAGGGCCGGTTTTACATAATTTTTTTTTATTGTTCTTTATAGCCTAGTTCTTATTATTTTTATAATTGTCAAATGCAAATTAACTATAGACATTAGCAAAAAAAGGCTCTTCATGGATAAATCGTGGTTGTCTCTTTCAAGGTTTTTCCATAACCTTTTTCTTAATTTAATTAAATTCATCAGTTAATTTTCTTGGGATAAAATATGATATTTGTTTGTAGATTTTCTGAGGAGTATAGAAATGGGCTAAAACATTTGTCAACAAGGCTAAAGAAAGTGTTGGGAATGTTGATTATATCATATGTCCTTGTGAAAAATGTCGAAACCTTCGTTATCAGCATGTTGTATAGTTTATGAGCACTTAGTTATAACATGAATGAATCCTGCATATGATACTTGGGTTTTTCATGGAGAAAATCCCAATATGCATGTACACAATGAAGATGCTCAAGTGTCAGATACATATAGGATGTATAGAGATGTCTATGATCAGGTTAGTGATACTGAAGGAGAATCTCCTGAAAAACTGGAAGAAGTAATTTTGCAAGAATTGGAAAATGTTGAATCTCCATTATATCTAGGGTGTACAGAATATACAAGGTTATCAGCAACTGTACTTTTGTACAAACATAAATCTGTGCATGGTTTATCGGATAAAAGTTTTAGTGATTTACTTCAAATCCTTAGAGGTATGCTACCTGCAAATAATACACTACCTGACTCTATCTACTCAACCAAAAAGTTGTTAAAGGCCTTTGACCTTGGGTATGAGAAAATAGATGCATGCAAGAATGATTGTTGCTTATTTAAAAAAGAGAATGAGCATCTGGACAACTGTCCAAAATGTGGTTTCTCAAGATGGAAAATTAATCAGTGGACTAAAAAAATTAAAAAGGGAGTTCCTGTGAAAGTTTTACGATACTTTCCAATTATACCAAGGTTTAGAAGAATGTTTAAATCACTTGAAATGGCTGAGCAATTAACCTGGTATACTAGTCATAAAAGTCAAGATGGAAAAATGAGGCATCCTGTTGATTCACCAGCATGTAGTACAATTGACAGAAAATGGCCAGGATTTGCTTTAGATGCACGAGACCTTAGACTTGGACTTGCAGCTAATGGGTTTAATCCTTTCTGTAACCTTAGCTCGAAATATAGTTGTTGGCCAGTAATTTTGGTGAATTATAATCTTCCCCCATGACTATGTATGTTGCAAGAGAACTTAATGTTGACTTTGTTAATTCCTGGACCTAAACAACCAGGGAATGATATAGATATATTTTTAGAGTCACTTATTGAGGACTTGAATGAGCTATGGAGGAATGGTGTAAATGTATATGATGCATGCTCTAAGTCCATGTTTAATCTAAAAGCTATTTTAATGTGGACAATAAATGATTTTCCAACATATGGAAACCTAGCTGGATGTACCATAAAAGGGAAAGTAGCATGTCCTATATGTGGCTATGATACATGGGCGAAATGGCTGGTACATAGTAAAAAGTTTGCTTACATGGGACATAGAAGGTTTCTCAATCATAAGCATGAATTTTGATTAAAAAAGAAATGGTTTGATGGAAATGAAGAAATTAGAGAAAAGCCTAAACAGCTCACTTGTCAAGACATTTTAAATGAAGTAAAAGATTTTGTAAACGATTGGGGGAAAATGAAAAAAAAGAAAAGGAAGAGAAGGTCAAAGACAGTGCAAATGTGGAAAAAGAAATTGATATTTTTTGACTTGCCATATTTGGAGGTTTGTTATTTTTAAATAATATTTTATTTTTATTTTATTGATTAATACAAATTTAGATAATGAACAAATAGGCATATAATGTGGTCATCTTCATTATTTTCAGGGATTAGTCTTGCGCCATAACTTGGATGTAATGCATATTGAGAAGAATGTTTGTGATAGCCTTCTCAGCACATTGCTAGATATAAAAGGAAAGTCAAAAGATAGGTTGAAATCACGTAAAGATTTGAAAGTTTTGAAAATTAGGCATCATTTGTATCCAAAGAGGAAAGGAAAGAGATTGTACTTACCAGCTGCAGCGCACACATTATCTAAAGAGGAGAAGAAAACCTTTTGTAAGAGGCTATTTGATATAAAGTTACCGGATGGATATGGCTCCACCATTGGAAACTGCATTTTGATTTATGAGTGTAAAATTAAGGGTCTTAAATCCCACGACTATCATATTTTGATGCAACAATTGTTGACAGTGACATTAAGAAGTCTTTTACCTAAAGGACCAAGATTTGCAATTTTTCAACTTTCGGCATATTTCAATGAATTATGTCGAAGAGTTATCGATGGGGCTAAGTTAGAAGAAATGGAAAACGACATTGCTGAAACTTTGTGTATGCTGGAAAGATTTTTTCCTCCATCATTTTTTGACATCATGATCCACTTGACAATTCATCTAGGACGTGAAGCTCAACGGTGTGGTCCAGTATAATATCGTTGGATGTATCCTTTTGAAAGGTGTGTTAAGTTAGCATTAATATCATGATTTTTATTATAGTTTATTTTTCAGTACAACTAATATTTTTCTTTTTAAAAATAAATTATGTAGATTTATGAAAAATTAAAGGGATATGTTAGGAATAAAGCACGACCAGAAGGATGTATAGCAGAATGTTATCTAGCTGAAGAATGCATGAGATTTTGTAGTGGATACATCAAATGTGTTGGTGCATTAGGTTCTCGACATAATCGTAATGAAGATATGGGTGATGAAATGATTTTGGGAGGTCACCCATTCACTACTGGAGAACTTATTGATCTATCTGAAGAAGAATTGCAAATTGCAAATTGCTCACCGTTATATGCTATACAATAGTGCTGAAGTGGAATCATATATAGAGTAAGGACAATAACATCAAGACTTTAGATATTAGAATTATTTATTTATTTTTACTGCTAATTCCTTTTTCCTTTTTTGATATTAGAATGCATAAAATAAAGTTGAAATCTTTAAATACGCGTCTTAGTAAACCAAAGAATAAAAGCTTGCTACAAAAAAGGCACCAAGAGACATTTAGTGCATGGCTGCAAGATAAGTTACTACAATATATCATCTCACGTGCTTATAAGATACATGAATATTTTATATGTTGGTTAATGTTGTGATTGGAACAGATCAAGATCAACGATCGTAGAATTAGTGAGACATTAAAATGGCTTGCTTATGGACCTAGAAGCCATGCAATGTCCTACTCAGGCTACATCATCAATGGACTTCGATTTCATACAAAAGATAGTGAGAAGTCGACACAAAATAGTGGTGTCTCCATAGAAGCAGAAACAATATGTAGATCTAGTGTTAAGGACACGAACCAAATTGTGGGAAAGATACCTTATTATGGAATTATAAAGGACATAATTTTATTGGACTACCACACCTTTCGAGTCCCTTTATTCAAGTGTCATTGGGCTAATATTCCAAATGGTGTCAGAATTGATAAAGATGGGTTTACATTAGTAAATCTTTATGAAGGACAGAGTCAATTTGAAAAAGATCAATTTATTTTGGCATCACAAGCAAAGCAAGTTTTCTACTCAAGGGAAAATGATACATTATCATGGTATATTGTGTTAAAAGCACCTCCAAGATGTTGTTTTGACATGGAGATATGTCATAAGAGTGATTATACTACCTATTCAACATTAGATAGAGTTGTACTTAAGTTGCCTCATGACTCTAATGAATATAAGCAGTATGCAAGAAACGATTGTGACGATATCAGAATTGGTTGACAATATTATGTGTTTTCATGATTCTAGGGTATGGCTTATTATTCATTACTAATGATGCAATTGTCCTGTTAGTTTAGTATTCTTTATTTTAGTTTTGTTTGTATTTCAGTTAAAAGTTTAATCTTTATTATTGCTGCCTTTTGCAAATTTTGGTTCATCTTCAGTTAGAGCACATACTTCAAGCTTAATCATCCAACCAACTTGGGCCACGCTACAGCTTCGGTCATATAAAGTGATAATACTTCACATTAGAATTGGATGAGTATTTAGGAGTTTCATTGGTAGAGTGCCAGTTGTGATTTGCTTGTAGCTTAGTAAAAGTTGATTTAACTGCAGACTATGCATGATTCCATATTTTTCATATTTCACATTTTAACCGTGGCTTGAGGAAATGGTCTGATGTCAGCTGTGAAATGAGAGTTCCATATTTTCAAATTATTATTGGATTTAGACAAATGACTCGCTTATACCCCCCAGTTTCCAATTGCCTTTAGGATGATTATACTTATCATACTAGTGAATTGGATATAGAAAGTAAATTGCATATGATTTCTTCAGTTCAATTTGCTCAAAATTTTAAAGAGAACAATGAATTTTATTAATTTGGTAATCTTTATCATTAGTGTCTTGTTCTTATTATTGGGTAAAGTTATCAGCACCTAAGAAGTCTTTGATAGAATCATTTCTATTGTTTTCAGGTGTATTGTGTTTTGGAAATGTCAAAAGATGATGGTGAAGTAAGTTAACAAACTGAAAATTTCTATTGTTTTTATGAGTTTTATAAATGCTATGCATCATTTATTGTTGATCCTCAAAACTCTGTTTAACACTAAAATGAATAGATTTTTGAGTTGTTGCTGATAAGGAACCATTCTCTTTATGAAAAAAATGATTAGAACTTTGAGCTTGGAAAAACCGTTTGAATTTATTCATATTATTTGTTTGCCTCTAATCAGATTTTTTATTTGTTATTATAGAAAGCTAAAACATGTGGAAGCACTTTCACAAATATTGAAAATGCTCGTTGTAGATTACTAGATTGGATGGGAACATGAAAAGTTGTAGGGGAAGGAACAATTGCATCAAGAGATCCACTTGCCAAAGTACATCATATATGTCTTGGACCAGATTGCTGGAAAGTTTGGGTGACAATTGCACTGGTTGAAGATACTCCTTATATCGTGCTACATATGAGTTTCATGTTCTTAGTGATGCAATTGGAAGCACAATTGCTTGGCCAAAAAACTACATCTTGTTGGAGTAGGCTTATAGTTTCTAATTTTGTTCATACATATACTTGAATCTTACAAGTCAGGGGAAAAAAAAAACATTAACCTGGGCAAGAGTTTTAGTTTACACTTTGAGTATTATATTTAGTGTAGAGATTTAACAATCTTCAACTAAATTTTTGTTGTATGGATGCCAAGTTCAAATGATTTTATGGAGATTATTTTCAATTGATTGAACTGTTATCAATTTTACTGGCACCTGATTTCCATATTTATTTACTAATTTTTGCAGCAATTTACTCTTATAGCAAATGGCCTAGAAAACTGCATTTTAATAATGCCGTTATTATTATTTTATGCAGTGTTTCTTACTGCAGTTGAAAAATGCTACAAAAGTTTAATGTTATTTACTGCATCCTTCATTAGGACATTTTTATAAATGTTGTAATTGTGTTTTGCAGCATTTTTGAATGGTTGTAAAAGATAATATTTCTTGTAGTGGCATGATTTGCTACAAAAGCCGCATATCCCCAACCTTCTTCCGCAAAACGACCACTTCCCATTACAGGGCTTGGACTTGATTCACTGTAGACCGCTCCACCCCATGCTATTTCCCTATTTGAGCTCTGTAAACCTGTGAATAGTTGCTTTGGCCAATACCCTATAAGCTCCTCAAAATTGTACTGGAGCCACCAATCTCCAGTATTTGAATCCTGCCAATTAAATTTTTCATACAAAATTCGTTCCTGCCAGTGAATTCCGCTTAGGGCAAATTATCCTTTTTCTCTAAAATTAAATTAATGATTCAAATGATCAAGTTAGCATGCATGCCTGTAGCAGTGAAAAGCCGTAAGTATATTGTGATCCTCCAACAACAGAAACACACCTGAGGATAAAGTTAACGGGATTTCTCTGTGGACTTGCACGAAACCGGGGCACATTGTATCCATACAACCTTTTATTTCCACCGCTCTGTGCATGCATGCATGCATGCATGTATTTGATGAAACACATGTACCACACGTACAACTTACCTAATTATTTACATAAATGTTTTTAAAAAGAAAAAAACTTTATTAATTAACAAAAGTGAGAGATCACTTACAGTCCATTTAGCATATGCATGAGTTTGAGTGTCGCCAAGTAACGATGAGTGTACCTATATATAGTTAATTGACATGTATATACACTACAACAATAATGAGCTTTTGCAACAATAAGGGTTTGTTGCCCAAAGTATAAATTTTGTTGCCTTAGATTGTTGCAACAAAAATATGTTTGTCGTTAAGGTCGTTGGCTTAACACTTTCGCGCTCTATATTCAACAACAAAACAAAAGTTTTCTTGCCTTAAACATCTTTTTGCAACAAAATAGATTCGTAGTAAAAGAGTGTCAAGGTAGTTTACGAAATTGTTTTCCAACAAACACTTTTGTTGCCCTATCACTAAATGTTTTTTACAACAATATTATTTTGTTGCTAAGAAATAGAATAAATAATTTTACTACAAAACAATTGTGTAGAAATAATTTTTTTTCAACAAAATTATTATACCAAAATTTTTGAATTAAATACAATGATAATTAATACCATTATAAGAAAAAAGAAATTAATTAATTCAAAAGAATTATTATTATTGATGAGAAATACATAAAAATTATTACAAGATGTAATATCTATTTTTTTAAATTACAAATGAATATAACTTTATTGATTTCCTTAAACTTGTGGTGTGATTGAACTTCAATATTTCCTACAAAAAAACACAAACAATAATTAGTTAACTTGTAAATGTAATAATCATGTAATATTGTAATGAAAAAAAGATAAAAAAAAAATAAAAAAAAATTACACCATATTGAAGAAAAAAATAAGAGATAAGAAGATAGAAATTGAGTTAGAGAATGAAAGAATGAGAATTATACATTAGAGATGAGGGAATGAAAGTTAAAGAAACTTATAGATGAGAAAGTTTAGAATAAAAGTTAGAGAATGAGAGAATGAAAGAATGAAAGATTAAAAGAGTGAAAGAAATAAAGTGTATGAGATATAAATAAAGGGATGGAGTTTTTAGCGACAAAATTGAAATTTTGTCGCTAAAACTTATTTTGGCGGAAAACCACCCGCCTTTTACTTTAAAATTTTTCAATTTTTTTAGCGATAAAGTTCTACATTTGTTGCGAAAAGTATACATTCGTGACAAACTTTATCTTTTGTTTCAAAAAATAAAAAATTTTGGCGGAAATAAAATGATTTAAATCTTTAATCTTCGACTTTTAGTGATAAAATTAGAATTTGTTGCTATAAATACACATTTAGCAACAAAACTCTAATTTTGTCACAAAAAGTCAAGAAGTTAAATCTTTAAATTTAGAATTTTAACTACATAGATTTGGCAGCAAATTATTTTTTATCACCAATGGTCACTCTCTCGTGACAAACCTATTTGGCAACAAAGATTTTGTCACTAAATGTTTTGGCACCAAAATATTTAGTTTGGTGCTAAAACTTTTAGCAACAAAAAGCTAATTCGTTGATAATGTATGTCTTTAGCGATGAAATATTTGTCGCTAAAAATTTTAATTAAATATTAATTTATTTCTTAAGTATTTGGCAACAAAATATTTTTTATGTTGCTATAACACACTTGAGGCAACAAAGACAATTTTGTTGCTAAAAAACTTGTTGCTAAAGGCCTTAATTCTTGTAGTGATATAAAACTAAGAAAAATAAAAACCAAAAAAATTAAGGTAGATGAAACTAATAGTGCCAATTGATTAGTTAATCGTTTAATTAGACAAGAAATATAATTATTTAATATATCACTTACCATCCATCCTGTTTGAATGGAATCAGTTTGATTAATGGCTTCTGTCACACTTTGAATGTGCACACCTCCTGCACTAAATTGCTGGTTTGAAACAGATGGATTGTGCACAATAAGATCAGCATGGACCCCCGTAAGCTTTGCACTTGGACTGCTTCGCATTACTTTTATCGCATACTTAATGACATTTATGACATGACATACGTATAAGAATAAAATGATTAAATCAACAATTAACAAGTCGAAAAATATACACACATGCGATAGAAGAAATTAATACATGACGTAATTAACTAATTGACTTACGTGAAACCCGGGAGGTTTCGGTCAATTTTGATCAAAATTTGACATGCTTAGATTTTGATCCATAAATTTTTTAGCTTTAATTAAATCTTCTTTGGAAGTCCTCTTGATTGGAACAGTATCAAATGGGCAATTTACCCTTTTGGTGATCCCGCTTTCAAATGGCTTGTTTGAAATTGATGATGGTGCTCGAGTACTACAACTTACGATTGGCTTCAAAGTAATAAAACTAGGCTTCATCTGCGAGTGCGCGATAATTATAACTGTATTCACTTGTAATTGATGTAAATATATAAAAGGAGAAGAAAGACGCAATAATGTAATTTACATTAATTATAGTAGACGGTGTTACCCGAATTTTGTGATTCTTGAGCAAGGGATGATCGAAAGCTAGTTGTTTATGTATGTCCACGCAATCATAGACATAACCCTCTTCGGTCTAATAATAAATAAATTAATCAAATTGATTATCCATTTACATATATAATAATATGAATAATTGAAAACTGTAATATAATC